>NC_140494.1:78214823-78297323 GCF_964271855.1 Acomys minous | reverse complement strand
AAGGCCACAGCTCCTCCATCAAGGCCACACCTTCTAATCCTTCTCAAACAGTTCTACTCCTTGGTGACTAAGCATTCAAATATAAGTGTGTGTGGGGACCATTCCTCTTCAGACCACCACACCAGGATTAGTAATTATGGGTATTTATGTGTCATAGAGTACATTTTGTCTTCTGATCATGTCAAAGTCTAATTTTATTGGTCAGTGAGACTATTCCTCAGTTGGTGGTGGACGATGTGCTTTACACTGAAGTTCTTTTCCAGTGATGTAAGTTTAGGGTGTGAGGGTAACAAAGACACTTTAAGGGGAGATTCAGTGTGTGGTGGCCACTTTTTTTTTTTAAACCTAATTCTAACTAACTCCTTTGCGTGTCTTTTATCAGTTTTGCGGAAGGGGCTACAGGACAACTTTGCTGATGTCCAGGTCTCCGTGGATGACTGCCCTGACTTAACGAAGGAGCCCTTCACCTTTCCTGTAAAAGGTGCAGTTTAAAAATATATATATGGTTTTGGTTTTCAGTCATACTCTTTTTAGGAAGTCAGTATTAGTTTCCTCTATGAATAACAGCAGTTATTACCACTTTCAGGCTCAGTTTTGCTTAGTTTCTTTGGGTCAGATTTCACTGTGTGCCTTGTAGGGGGGAGACTATTTCAGGTGTGTTTGTAATGCTCAGTGGTTTGGTTATGTAACATACTCAGTAGGCTAAGTTTTAATAGCACAAGAATTTTGTTTTGAATTTGCGAAGTGGCTTGCACAAACTTGCTTTAATTTTTGGTTGAATGTGTTTACTCAAGCTCAGAAAATATCTTTTTTTTTTTTTTCCTTTTTTAGGCAGGGTTTCTTTATGTAGCCTTGGCTGTCCTGGACTTTTTTTGTAGACCAGGCTGGCCTCGAACTCACAGAGATCTGTCTGCTTCTGCCTCCTGAGTGCTGGGATTAAAGGTGTGTGCCCCCATGCCAGCCAGAAAATATCTTAAGAGGCCTATACTTGGGGGCTGGAGAGATGGCTCAGAAGTCAAAAGCACTTGTTGCTTTTTTAGAGGATGTAAATTTTGTTCTTAGTGCCCACATCAAGTGGTACCCAGCTTCCTGTAACTCCAACCCTAGAGGACGCAGCCCTCTTCTAGCCTCTGCAGGAAGCTGTATTCCTGAGCGTGTATCCCCACACATACACACACTGAACACATAATTTAAAATGAAATAAGTCTCTTTTTAGGGTTTATATTTGAGTCATCTATTAAATGCTTAGACCCTTTCAAGAAATTTGGCTAAAAAAAAAAAAAAAAGAAAGAAAGAAAGAAAGAAAGAAAAAAAAGAAATTTGGCTAATTAATTTTTAAAAATGCTTTAAAAAAAGAAATTTGCAAAGTTTGAAGTAAGAAGGGAAAGAGATTGCTATTTGCGTAAAACAGTCTTAGTGTCCCTGGGCAGCTGAGTCCTGTTGTGCTCCCTGGGCAGCTGAGTCCTGTTGTGCTCCCTGGGCAGCTGAGTCCTGTTGTGCTCCTTCCAGCTATCAGCATCTCAGTGAAGTCTGTGCCTAATTTCTGCTCCTCCCCAAACAGAAGGCACCCCTTAAGACTTTTTGCATTGCTCCTACATGTAACAGGGCGTGGTGGCTCACACCTTTAATGCTAGCACTAGGGAAGCAGAGGCAGGCAGATTGCTGTGAGTTCAAGGCCAGTCTAGCCTACAAAGTGAGCCAAGAACAGCCAAGGCTACACAGAGAAACCCTGCCTCAAAAAAGCCAAGACAAACAAACAAGCAAGCAGTAGGGTAACTAAATGTACCTCAATTAATGATATCCTTGCAAGACTTCTCAAGTAAAAGGTAATTTCTGCACTGCTTTAAAAAGTGCCTTCTTGAGCCAGGGGTTGGTGGCTTTATCCTTTAATCCCAGCACTTGGAACGCAGATCAGATCGTTGTGCGTTTGAGGCCAGCCTGGTCTACAAAGTGAGCCCAGGACAGCCAAGGCTGCACAGAGAAACCCTGTCTCAAAAAACAAACAAACAAACAAACAAAATAAAATGCCTTCTCAAGTTGATAATGACAAGATGTGATGGAGATTTATTTACATTCAGAATTTTAGATGCACAAAGATAGGAAAGATGTTTTCCTCAAGGCTGCCAAATACAAATAGCCAAAACACTAAGAGTGTAACATTTATATAACTCCTGATTGTGTCGTGGTTCTTCTTGCTATAGGTAGTTTATTGTATATATGTGGAATAATATAAACGTATATGTGAAAAAAAAAAGTGCCTTCTCCCAAATTCTCACTGCATTGTAGTAATTACTAAAAATGCAAGGAAAGGGGCTGTCAAGCCCTTGTCGTCACGCCTGTGAGCTGAGTTCCGTCCCCAGAACCCACAAGGCGGAAGGAGAAGACACCTACAAGTTGTTCTCTGACCTCCACACTTGGACTCCCACCACCACCACCACACATACAAAGAAAATGAATGTAATAAAGAAAAAGTGTAAGCAGAGGGCGGGGGGAGATGGCTCAGTGGGTAACAGCTTCCTGCTCAAGCCTAAGGACTGAGTTCAGATCCCAACACCCTCATGAACCTGCAAGTGGCCACCTGTAACCCCAGCACTCTGCGGCAGGCACAGAAGATTCGAGTTCAGCAGAAGATGCTCAAGGAGTAAGGTAGAGAGCGATGAGAGAGCAGCTCATCCAACAGCTTTCTCTGGCTTGTACATGTGGTGTATATATGCAGTATATGCACATAAGCATATTTGCATATGCTGTACACACATACATCACAGTCAGGTATATACACATGCATATATGATCAATAATCAAGTAATAAGTAAAAAGTAAGTAGATAATGGGGTTGAGAGATGACACTTTAGTGGTAGTGTACGTTTGTACTGCTGGGTTCAGTCCGTGGCACAAAATGACAACTAAATACCCACATGACGGCGACGACATACACTAGCTAGTGTCCAAAGGCTGTCCACTATTACTTGTTGTTTGTGTAACCTTAGAAGAAGATTTACCAGATGGATGTAAAGAACAACATTCCACCAGAGCAACATGTTTTGAAAACTTTTAAATGCAACTTATGCCAAAGAAGGAATGATTTTTTTAAATGAAAATGACACCCTCAGGGGGATAGACTTTTAAAGGATTAGGCAAATGAATTCTAGAAACTTTACCAAAAAGTTGGTCCATGCCCTCTCAGATATCAGTTGTTGTCATGCCACTGGCTGCCAGGCCATGCCCAGCAATGGTGACATGGGTGGCAGTTAAAGCAGAACCGAGGGGGGGGGTGGGGGGGCACTTGCTTCTTTTCATCTCTGCTAGTTCCAATATTGAGATTCTGTTGCATTTGTTCCTACTAAATTAATGTCTTCTGGAGTTATACTTGGATGATATGTTTGCCTGATTTTAAGATGGCTTGTGTTTTTTAGGCATCTGTGGGCAAACTAGAATTGTAGACGTAGGAGGTGTGCCTTACTTATTGCCTCTTGTAAACAAAGAAAAAGTAAGTATGCTTTTATTCTTTGTGTCACAGACTATAGAAACTGGGTCGATGCCTGTTGGTCGCTAAGGTCACCAGTGAGTGTGGCAGGCAAGGGAAGCCAGTGGTCTGTTGTAAACAATAAATCAGGAAATTGATATATGACATCTCTATTAAAATTTTCCTTTTTATAGGTTTATGACCTAAATGAAATTGCGAAGGAAATACAGCTGCCCGGAGCGTTTATCCTTGGAGCAGGGGCAGGCCCATTTCAGACCCTTGGGTTCAATTCTGAGGTCAGTGTGTGTATAGTACTATTTTATTTGGTTCATCTGACATTTGAGTTATTAATGACCTTTTTACTGACTTTTAGCTGGAAGTGGTGGCTCCTACATATAGTTCTAGCACTTACAAGGCTGGGGCTTGGAGGACTGTTCACGTTCAAGGCCTTCATGGGCTACATAGTGAGTTCCAAGTCAGTCTGGGTTGCAGTGGGAGAACCTGTCTCAAGGGGGAAAAAAAAACAAAATACCACCTTCTTTTTGAGAAAATTGTAAAGAATTGATATCTTTCCAGATTTGGGCCAAGTAGACACTGCAATAGGTCCAATGCTAAGGAAATGACTGTTTTACTTTCAGAGATTTTAGAGAATGGATTAAGCCTAAAGGATGTGTGTGTGTGTTGGGGGGGGGTTGTGTTACGTGTATGCATGTTGTGTGTTTGCATATGCATCATGTGTATCCTTGGGCTTTTGAGGCAGAACCTGGCTATGCAATCCAGGCTGTCGTCCTTTGCCTGTTGAGTTCTGGATTGACGTGTCCACTGCGTGCTTGATGGCTTTTCTTCTTACATGTCATAGGATCCCTCCCTTCTCTATACACCCTTGCTGTCACATAAAGGCAGCTTTGGGTTCAAAGAGGAACGATGGGGAGAACTCCCTATTAAAAACCAAATAGTAGCTGGGCGTGGTGCTGCATGGGTTTAATCCTAGCACTTGGGAGGCAGAGGCAGGTAGATCTCTGAGTTCAAGGCCAACCTGGTCTACATAGTAAGTTCCAGGCCAGCTAGGGCTATTACACAGAGAAACTCTGCCTTGAAAAACCAAAAACAGAAAGGGGGGGGGGACCTAATAGTAAATAACTATCACAGTGAACCAATGGCTATTTACAAAAGTACTAGTGAGTGTCATGCATACTATATGTGCTGCATTATAATATGCTTTGCTCCATTTATACTAAGACAGTCATACCCCATGTGCTGTATGATAGTGAGACACCACTGCCTACTTATAGTCATGATGGTGAGAAGGGGCTGCCATTTTCTTATAACTTCATCAGATGGGGGGGGTTGTTCAGAAGTTATAGAACTTCTCTTGCAGAAGCAGTGATACAATTTTCCCAGGGTTCAGGATATAAAAAAGAGTTAAATCTATGATTAGGCATCTTGAGCCAGGCGTGATGGCTCATGCTCAAGAGGCTGAGTAGGATTATATGAGTTTGAGCTCAGCCTGATCTACACAGCCAGAAGGACCACAGAATTGCACCCTATCTCAAAGAAAGAATTAACTGACTAATTAGAAAGACATTTCGTCAGGTGGTGTGGTAGGCATAGAAATCTCAGAATTGAGGCAAGAGGATTGTATCTAAGTGTAGGAGTTCCATGCCAGTTAGCCTTCATAGGAAGGTACTGGGCTACACAGCAAAAGGCTGTCTCCAAAAGAGAAGTATTGTAAATGTTTTATAAAACTGGAGATGAAGAGGTGGCCCAGAAGTTCAATGGCTACTCTTCTAGAGGACCCAGGTTCAGTTCCTAGGACCCATATGGCAGCTCACAATTATCTGTAACTCCAGTTCCAGGGATCCAATGCCACCTGCTGGACTCTGTGAGCACCAGGCATGTCACACATATGTGCAGACAAAACACTTAGGCACATAAAATAAATGTAGCTAAAAGAAAATTCAAAACCTTTTATAAACTGTGTTAAATTCCACAGCTGTGACAAAAATAGTGGAAATAGATAAGTAAAGGAAACCTCGTTTGGGCTCATGGTTTCAGAAGTTTTCGTCCGTGATTGGGGAGGGAGCACAGCGTGATGAGGAAGACATGGTGGAGCACAGCTCACCATACCGCAGCCAGGAAGCAGAGAGGGAGGGAAGGAGCAAGCCTCCTTCCCCCAATCATTGAGTCCAGTGTGTTCTTGAGGTGTCACTAGGGAATGATCATGTTGTTGTCTGATCACAGTTTGAATTTGGCAGCGAATGTGGGCCAGGGGTAGAGCCTGTCCTGGGATGAACAAAGGCTGGGTGCCATCTGCAACACCACAACAGCTTGGGAATATACTGGAAAAGATCTGAGATAAAGTCTCTTAAAGTCTTGAGAGAAAAAAAAAATTAGTAACTAAAATTGACTTTTTTCTTTCCAGTTCATGCCAATTGTTCAAACAGCAAGTGAACACAGCCAACCTGTGAACAGAAGTTACTTTGCCTATATAAATCCTGCAGATGGAGCGTGCCTGCTGGAAAAGTACAGCGAGAAATACCATGATTTTGGATGTGCACTACTGGCTAATCTTTTTGCCAGTGAGGGCCAACCTGGCAAGGTGATTATGCCCGTAAAAGCGTAGTATTCTTTACATCTCAGATAGCTAAAAATTTGAGCTTTTATTGCCCCTAATATAATTCTTCCAAGAAAATCAGATGTGCCAGTGCCAAAGCTTTTATATAACCTACTTAGATTTAAAAAAAAAAAGATTCAGAACAGTACAGGGAAAGACAAAGTCCTTTTTAAAACCAATGTTAAGAATATTAGTAAACAAAGCATCCATTACCTTTACTTTTCTAAGTAGAAGGTAACAAGATACAAATCTAGGATAGTCATAACTTGCATACACAGTAAGATTATGCTTACTTACAGGTGGTGATTAGGCATTTGTTTATTTCAGAATAACCTGCACTGTGCTAGAACTGATGGTAACAAAATGAAGAAAACAGTAAGGAGAAGGAACGCGTGTCAGCTTGATCTCAGTATTAGCCTCTGTAAGGACTGCGATCTTAGCTGCTTTAGCTGTTTGAGAAGTGAGATAGAGATGTAATAGTACCCAGGAGCGTATGGAAACCTCATCCGGAATTGTATAGGAAGTGAGACCGTGTAAACATGTCTCCAGCTGGGCACCAGAGGTGACTCCCTTTAAGCTCAGTAATCTCCAAACTTTCCAAACTACCCTGAGGCTCCAGAATTTAGAATAGGATTCAGTTCAAGGACTTGTGAATAAGACTGCTGGAGAGAGAGAGAGAGAGAGAGAGAGAGAGAGAGAGAGAGAGAGAGAGAGAGAGAGAGAGAGAGAGAGAGTTATATTTAAGACTCACAAGGACTGGGGGCTGGAGAGATGGCTTAGCAGTTAGGAGCACTGGCTTCTCTTCCAGAGGACCTGGGTTCAATTCCCCAGCACCTTCATGGCAGCTCACACCTGTCTGTAATCCCAGCTCCAGAGGACCTAACACCCTTAGCCATACATGCAGACAAAACACCAGTGCACATGAAATAAGTAATTAATTAATTAATTAAATAAGGCTCACAAGGACTGAGCCATCGAAACTCTAATCTTTGTGCACTGAGCAGATAAGACTATTTACCTGGTTTTAAAATGGTGCAGTTAGGTGGTTATCACCATAGCTTTACACAGTGTATGCAGTTGTGTGCACTATTTCACCCTGGGCAGGTCATTAAAGTGAACACCAAGAGAAGAACAGGACAGCTTAACTTTGTGACGTGCATGAGGCAGACTCTGGAGAAGCACTATGGAAGCAAGCCTGTGGGAATGGGCGGCGCCTTCCTTGTGAAGAACGGGAAAGTCAAGGCCCATGTCATGGTAAAGGCTCTGTGTCTGCTGCCTGCGTCTTGGGGGTGGGGGCAGAGTGTTGCCGTATGTCTCAGGCTAGCCTCAGACTTACTATATAGACTGCATTGACTTTGGATTAACAAGCCCTTTGCCTCAGCCTCCTAAGTGCTGGGATTGCAGATATATACCACCATTCATGGTAGAAGTTTTTAATTTTCATGTGGCCCAATAGACCATAACCAACTCCAGTGTCAGAAATTTTCCCATGTTTTTGTACATTTTCTGCAAATTTTAGCTGACATTTTATCCTGGCTCTATTTGAAGGTAACTTGTATGAATATTGCAAAGAGTCTACCGTCATCTGTTTGCACGTGTGTCAGTTTTCCCTTTGGCTGGTGCTGGTACCCTTGTTGACTGAGCACTTGCCGCTCTTGCAGAGGACCTGGGTTTAATTCCCCCAATAGTGACCCACAACCTTCATTAACTCCAGTTCCATGGGCACCAGGTATGCACATGGTGCACACATATACGTGCTGGCAAAACATAAACAAGTATCCTCCCCACCCCCTTTCCCTTTTGCAAGGCTTTGTTTCTGGCCTCTCTGTTCTGTAGTGTTGGTCGACATGCATTCTGGTTAGTTTGTTGTTGTTGTTGTTTTCATCGGTTTGACATAGGTGAGTCACCTGGGAAGGGAGAATCTTAATTGCTTCTATCAGATTGGCCTGTGGGTACTTTCTAAATTACTGATTGATGTAGGAGGGCCACGTCAGCTCACTATGGGCAATGTAGTATGAAAAGGCAGGCCTAGAAAGCCTTGGAGATAAGATTTTAATACCCAGGGGCTGGAGAGATGGCTTTGTGGTTTAAGAGCATTGGCTGCTCTCCTAGAGGTCCTGAGTTCAAATCCCACAACCACATGATAGCTCACAACCATCTTTAGTGTTATCTGATAAGGATCGGGCATACATACAGAAAGAAAACTCATATACATAAACTGATCTATTAAAAGGAAGGAAGGAAAAAAGGAAAGGAGAATTAAATGCAAGGAAGGAGAGTTTAGGGGCTGGAGAGATGACTCAGTGGTTAAGAGCACTGGCTGCTCATCCAAAGGTCCTGGGTTCAATTCCCAGCACCCATATGGTGGCTCACAAACATCTATAACAGAATCTGATGCTCTCTTCTGTCATGCAGGAATACATGCAATAGAGTCTTTATATATATAAATAAATAAATCTTTTTTTAAAGGAGTATTTAATGCCCAGATCCCACTTAAAAGTAGAAGGAGAAGACAGAGTTGTCCTCTGACCTCCATATTGGTTCTCTTCTTCTGTTGTAAGTTTCAGGGATTGAATTCAGGTCACCATGCTTACATGGCAAGCAGCTTTTCCTGGTGACCCAAGTTGCTGGCCCCACTCTGATTTCTTTCAGCAATTTTTATAGTTTCCTAAATATGTTCTCTTACCTCCTTGCTTAAGCTTTTACAACATATTTTACTCTCTTTAATGCCTCTACCCACTTCTAGAATCTCGTTTCTCTGTGTTAGCATGCAGGTGATTCCACTGACCTGCCTTCAGAGCTCGGGCACGTTCTCTCTCTCTCTCTCTCTCTCTCTCTCTCTCTCTCTCTCTCTCTCTCTCTCTCTGTGTGTGTGTGTGTGTGTGTGTGTGTGTGTGTGTGTGTGTGTTCCAGCTTCCCTCTGTCCCCATGTTCTCCTGCGGCCCTCATGGCTCTGTCCCAGTCTGTCTGTCTACATGTCCAGACATCCTCTTCTGCCTCTCCTCCTGGAGGCCCTAACTTCTCTTCCCCTCCCCCAAATAAACGTCCTTATACTGGATAGGTTGTGTGGCGTAATCGTATATTACAGCACTTTGTCCCACCTGCTTGCTGTTCCTGGCAGCAGTTATGCGGTACAGACAAACTCCAAAGAACTGGGGCTGGTGCTCAGAGGAGAGCCTTGACCAGCATGTGCAAGGCCCTGGCTGTGATCCCTAGCCCTGAAGAAAACCAAAGGCCAGGCTCAAAGGTCTGGAAAGGGAAAGCTGAGTGGCTCAGTGGTAGAGTGCTTGCCTAGAAGGCAGGAGGCCCTGGTTTCAATCTCAAGAATTGTATAAGAAAAATATGTTTGAATGGGGAGAGGCTGAGCTATGGCTCAGTAGTACAGTACTTGCCCCAGGTTCAACTCCCGATATCACAAAAAATTAAATTAAATTAAAATCACACATAGAATGGAGAACATATGCAGCAGAAAGACTGAAATCTGTGAAAAGTAAAAAGAGTTAATTGCCTCACTCTTTAGTTTAGGAATAAGTTTTAGTTTGTACAAATTGGTTAGCTAGCCTTTTAAAAACTGGGGTATGAAATTGATGCCAAAACCCAGTCAGTGAGATGTATAAAACTTCTACCAATGAGATCATACTTTAAACATTTAATTCTCATTAATATTCAGTGTGCTTTCCTGGTGACGATGTTTTATTGCAGCCTGAGTTTTCTCCCTGCCCACTGGAATCTGATGAAGCTGTCAATAAGTGGCTACAGTTTTATGAGATGACAGCTCCTTTGGTTTGTCTACCAGTTTTTGTTTCCAAAGACCCGGTGAGTCTTCATCTGCCTTTTATACTCAGTGAAAATACTTGGTGACATACTCATTTTATAAAATATTTATTTATTATTGCCTGTGTTCACATGTGTCTGTGTGTGTAGCACATGCTGGAGGTCAGAGAACACCTTGTGAGTCATTTCTCTCCTGCAGTGTGAGTACACACATCAAACTCAGGTTGTCTGCCTTGCCAGCAGGCACTTTTGCCACCTGAACCACCTTATCAGCCTCATATTGTTTTAGACTAGATAGTTTGGGTTTTTGTTATTTATGCATGAGGATAGCCTTGGGGGTTATCTTTTTGTTTGGTTGTTTTGTTTTCTTTTGTTTTTTGAGACAAGGTCTCTCTACATAACCTGGCTGTTAGGTCTCAAACCTGGGACAAATAGCTGAGGGGCCTATTTAACATATCAAAGGAGACCCGTCTGCCAGGTTCTCCCAGCATCCCTCAGTCTCTACCTTTACAGGGAACCCAGCATACCCTGCCCTCTACCCAAAACTCTCCAGCCCAGGGACTGGGCTGTCCTTCCCTCAAGGACTCTTCCTATATAATCCAACCATTTTGGTTACCCACCCAATTTTTACGTTTTGCCCCCTTGGCTGCTGCACCTGGTTCCCCGCCCCCCCCATCTCTCCCTCCCCTGCCCCTTTCCCTTTCTTCACATGGCTCAGGGGCATATCCACACTGGACTTGCCCAGATGTCCCTGCCTCTGGCTATGCTCTCCCTTTTGCTGACAATAAACTTTCTCCTCCACCATGCCTAGGAGCACTCATGTCCAATAGAGGGAGAGGGACTAGTGTCTTAGTAAGCAGAATTGTCCATGTGGTGGGTGCCCCCAAGGGCATAGCAGGAAGATGCCCACATGACAGGCACCCTAAAGGGGGGTGGCAGGCTCCAGAAGCCAGAGAGGACACTTGCTGAGTAGGTGAAGAGAGATGCGTGGGTAGAGAAGGTGGAGGAAGATGCAGCTAAAGAGGCCGACTCTAGACTCAAATTTAGTGGGCAGCAAAAGCCAGCAGAAACAAATGATCGTACATACTTAGGAGAGTCATGTGAGAATAAGACCACTACCACAGTTTTTTAACTTAATTTGAAGCAGGCTTTTAATTAAATACTGGCCAGGAAGATGGATTCTGGCCAGATTCATTCCAGGGTTCCCAGAAAATGGTGACAAGTCACATTTTGCAGAGGCTTTTAAAGGCAAACCCATAAGGCGACATATTTCCCACCAGGTCCAATCAGGGGCAAGAATATATCCTGATGTACTTCCTGCCTTTGTACCTATACATCCTGGTGTACTTCCTGTCTTCGTACCTGTACATCCTGATGTACTTCCTGTCTTCGTACCTGTACATCCTGATGTACTTCCTGTCTTCGTACCTGTACATCCTGATGTACTTCCTGTCTTCGTACCTGTACATCCTGATGTAGTTCCTGGCGTCATACCTCCCACTACATGTGATCAAGCATGTCCAGTGCAGCTGGCTCAAACAGACTTGTTCAGAGAGTGGAAAACATCCAGCATTTCAGGAAATGTCTGCCCTTAGGAAAGGGCTGATAGGTCAGAGGCATGTTTGTTTCATGGATCTAGGCAGGGTGGAGGAGAAAGGTTATTGTAGGAGTGTAGGGAAGGGGGCAAGAAACCAGGTGCAGCAGCCATGAGGGCAAAAGGTAAAAATAGGGTGGGTAACCAAATGGCTGGGTTATATAAAATGGCTGGGTTATATAGGAAGAGCCTCTGGGGAAAGGGTATGCCAGCCATACCCTGTAAAAGGGACTGAGGGATGCTGGGAAAACCTGGCAGCTAGGTCTGCATGGATATGTTAAATAGACACCTCAGCCATTTGTCCCAGGGTTTGAGACTTAACTGGCTATACCAGAACTCACTATGTAGACCAAGCCACTTGCTTCTGCCTCTCGAGTGCTGGGACTAAGGGCATGCGCCATCACTACTGGCTTTCTTTTTCCTTGACCTTACAGATCAATCCAGGCCACCACCAACTCCCTATGTAGCCAAGGACCCTCCTGCCTACATCTGCCTCCTCAGTGCTGAGGTTATAGGCATGTGCCACCATAGCCAGTCTATTATAGGCACCACCCTGAAAGATGAGAGCTGTGTGGTTTCTGCACTGACTTTTAGACACAGCATACTTTAGCTTCAAGAAAGGAAAAGAATAGGCATTTAAAATAACACAGAAGTTGTATACTAAACAAGAAAAGAGCTGGGTGTGGTAGAACAAGCCTTTAATCCTAGCGTTTAGTAGGATCTCTGAGTCCTAGGCCAGCCTGGGCTGTATAACGAGGCCCTGTCTCACTGCGGTGCATTCTAGTGACTGTACCCTCCTGCATCCCTGGCTTTTCTCATGTGTGACGCCATTGCTTACTTAAAAACCGGTCAGCAGTTGATGTACGCAGTGATGGAGCCCTTGCCTGGCATGCATGAGGCCCTGGAGTCGATCACCAGCAGTGCAAAAAATTAAACTGCAAGTTTAGTGGTAGATGCCTGTGATCTGTCACTCAGAAGATACAGTTAGGAAGATTGGGAGTTCAAAGCTAGTCTTGGCCATATAGTAAGTTCCCGTCTCAAACAAACAAACGCAGTAAGCACAATGATTTGAATCCGTCCTAACAGTCTCTCTGCTGCCCTAGGGACTTGATTTGCGACTGGAGCACACGCATTTCTTCAGTCATCATGGAGAAGGTGGACATTACCACTGCGATACCACGCCAGACACCGTGGAGTATGCTGGCTACCTCTCACCTGCACAGTTCCTCTATCGCATCGATCAGCCCAAAGAGACCCATGCTTTTGGGAGGGATTAAAGAAGCTAATGCTTGCTTAGAAAAAGAAATCGTTACTTAAGGCTAAATCATTAACTCAGCAACAGATACTAATCCTAAAGTCCAGTAGAAGGCCAGAGAGAGACAGTGCTGTCCTAGTAAGCCAAGGCCCTGGCTTAATCCCCAGCGTGGAAGAAAAATACTCAATTTGAGCAATTTCACTACATACTCATTATTTTTATGGCATTTGAAATGCAAGGGTATGTATGGATACACGATACTCATATTATTTATCATCTTCATGTGAAGGAGATTTTTTAAAAGATTTATTCATTAGCCAGGTGTGGTGGCGCACACCTTTAATCCCAGCACTTGGGAGGCAGAGGCAGGCAGATCGCTGTGAGTTCGAGGCCAGCTTGGTCTACAAAGTGAGTCCAGGACAGCCAAGGCTACACAGAGAAACCCTGTCTCGGGGGGGAGGGGGGGAAGATTTATTTATTATTTGTACAGTGTTCTGCCCATATGTTGCCTGTACACCAGAAGAGGGCACCAGATTTCATTACAGATGGTTGTGAGCCATCATGTGATTGCTAGGAATTGAACTCGGGACCTTTGGAAGAACAGACAGTGCACTTAACCTCTGAGCCATCTTTCTAGCCCCCATATGAAGGAGATTATTGGTAACATAGATACCTAAGTGAGATGCTTACTTTCCTATATGTTCTCTTTAGTAAACCAATTTCATGTCTTTATAGCCCAGTCAAGTTTATCTTCTCCTCATACCTCAGATATAAGCATGAACAGGGACTTCCGTTATTCCTGCTATCTAGGAATAACTTACATTTGTGTGGCAAGAAATTTCCCAAGTTCATCTCACAAGTGCTAAGGATTATGACTGAGCATTAGGAACTACAGTGTGGAATCTTTGCCCCGAGTTTTAAAAGCCTACTCTGGAAATCAGTGTACTAGCTCTCAGCACTTGGGGTACAAAGGAGCTCTTTACTTTCTGGTGACAACCCACACCCAGAAGTCTGCAGCCTGCCTTCCACAGATGTTAGTAACACTAGTTAGACAGGCTCTTCTCAAATTAGAGCTCTGTCTAACCGTTTGTCCCCTTAGTAACTTTGCAAGATAAGAAGAGGAAGAGACAGCAACTAAGCACAACACGGACACCACATACTTTAATAAGGCTGCTGTTGAACACTGCCACTCTCCATCATGAGATGTGTGTGAGGTGCCCTTTGTTGGCAGGAGATTGGGATTTCCTCAGGAATCTCATGCCAGGAGAAGCCTGGTGCCAGCCAGAGGAGGAACTTGTCTCCTGGAAAGAGATGTTACCTAGCTCTGCAGGACAAACAGAAGCTGTGGTGGGCAGGACCACAGCTTGCCCTGCTTAATTAGGCATACCTCTTACCTTCTATTTAAGCCTGAACCTCATGCCAGGCCCCATCATGGATTGTTTAGGATGGTAGGGGAAGGATGGGAATCCAGAGTCCTGTTTGCTCCTCTTCCCGATGACTACATTCCTTTATTCTTTAAAAAAAAATTACTGTGTGCTGATGGTTAGAAAACTGCTTGCTCTTCTGTATTATAGAAACTGTGACAATCATTAGTCAGAAATCAACCCTTGCTCCAGGCAATAAGGTATGGGTCTAGGAACTTTTTAGAACTAAGCCCTAAATGTTTTCTGATTCTTTACTTTGTAATGCGCTTGTTTTGTGAGTATAAACATGATTTTGATGTGAAACTGAATAAAAGAATTTAATACAATGGCTTTTTTTTTTCTCTTTTTGTTTTTGGAGACAGAGTTTCTCTGTGTAGCCCTGGCTGTCCTAGAACTCACTCTGTAGAACCAGCCTAGCTTTGAATTCAAGAGATCTGCCTGCCTCTGCCTCCCAGGTCCTAGGAATAAAGGTGTGTGCCACCACTGCCCAGCTGATCAGCTGATACTTTCTTTTCAGTATCTTACCTCAACAAAAACAGCATTACTATTCTTTTTTAAATGTGTGTATATGTGTGCGTGTGTGCGTGTGCACGCGCACATGCCCTTGTGTGGGGGTTCACATGAGTAAATGTGCATATGGAGGCCAGAGGTTATGCACTGTATCTTTGCTTTCTCTCTCCCTTAAATACTGAGGCTTGTTGCTTCAACTAAGCTAAGTGGTCAGAGCAAGCCTGTCTTTACTTCCTTGGGTACTGAAATTCCATAGGAGCTGCCACACTCACCTGACTTTTTATGTGTGTTATGGGATCCAAGCTCCAATCTTCACACTTGTGCAATAAGGGCTTGATCCACATTATCATCCCAGCCCAGTGGCAGTATTCTTTGATTTCACTCACCCTGTCCTCTGGAGGTGAGTGCGGTGTTAATTCACCTTTGTAGCACAGTGCCAAGGTAAGTGTTATGTGATATATATGATATTACTATGTGAAGAGAAATATAGCAGCTGTGGAACATAAAAGGAATTCTATTTCCTCCTGGGGTTCCATGCTGAGGATGGACTTTCCTTAATTTGGTTCAAATATCAAGACTAATGAAATCCACACCAACGAGGTATTAATCCTGATGTAAAGATTTCTAGAGAGATCAGAACAACACTAGACCTGTCTGAAGAAAAAAAAAGCCTGACAGAATAGGGAAAGCCTGGTTTTAATGGTTTCTGCATGATTTTTGAATGTCCAACATATCACAGGAGCATGTGGGTGCTCTTGTCAAAATGTAGGGTTTTGTTGTTTTTGGTTTTGGTTTTTCGAGACAGGGTTTCTCTCTGTAGCCCTGGCTGTCCTAGACTCGCTTTGTAGACCAGGCTGGCCTCGAACTCATAGCAATCCACCTGCCTTTGCCTCCAAAGTCAAAATGTAGGTTTAAAGGTTGCCAGCAGTCTCACATCAAAAGTAGAGTCTGGAGCTGGAAAGATAGCTCAGCAGTGTTTGTGTTTGCTGCTCTGCCAGAGGCTTGGAGTTCACTCCCTACCACTGTTATGAGGCAGCTCACACCTGGCTGTAACTCCAGCTCCAGGGGCTCCAGGGGCCTCTGACCTCCACGGTACCTATATGTACACTCAGGGACACACATACACACACCCTACCTGTTGAGATCAGACTGCCACAAAGTTCAAGAAAGTCAGTGCTCTCTGCTCTACCTGGATGGAAATCCTGGGTAGGCAAGCTTGTTAAATGTTGGTGTCCAGTAGATTTTGTTTGTCTCGGTGTCTGACAATAGTGAGTGGTGGGGGTGGTGGTTGGGGAAGGGGGGAGGGGTGACAACAGGGATATGACATTGTAAATGGAACTCTAATGCTTCCACGGTCCATTTTCTTTGTGCCCTGACCACTCTAGGGACTTTTCAGCTGTCAGTGCCATGGTTACAGCTACTTGGGGGCCTGTCTCTGCTAGGACAGTGTTTGAGAGCCAGGGCATATGGAGGGCTGTTCAGACTCTGGCTACTGGACCCAGCTAGGATCACTCAGCAGAGGGAATCGCCAAGACTTTAGGGGCGCACCAGCACCACCAAGGGCATTCAGGCCTGGGGACATTGCCAATAGTAAGTCAGAGGCTTCTGCGCTCTACAGCTTCTTTCTGTCAGTCAACAGTGCTGAGCTTCCATCTACACTTTGTTTTGGGAAGCAAGGGCCCAAGGACTCCTCAACAATGTTGACTAGATAAGGCAAGTTTGTTAAGGATCCCAAGATCAGACTCAAAGTGGCATCAAAGGCCAGTCTGGTCTACAGAGGGAGTTCCATGACAGCCAGGCCTACATAGAGAAACTCTGTCTCAGAAAAAATAAAATAAAATAAAATACCAATCAACCAACAAAACAATTAACCAACAAAACAGAAACACTGGACAGAGTAGCGGGGGTGGGGTGGGGGGGTGGGTAGGGGGGCCGGGGAGGGAGTTGTGCCTGGTGGGGGGGTGGGTAGGGGGGCCGGGGAGGGAGTTGTGCCTGCCAGGCGGTGAGCCACAGCTGGCAATCTGCTGATGCTCCTTGCTTTTTCCAGTGCAGCCTGACTACTGACAGGAGCAGCGTGCCTCCTGGCAGACGACATGAGTAGTAGCCAAGATGGGGCACTGGGGCCAATCATGGCCATCTGTTTGGTTAATGACAGGTGTTTTTAGTCTGTGTGTGTACATGTCTGTATCTGGATGAGTGTGTGCCACATGTGTGAGGGTGGCTGCAGGGCCGGACAGACAGCACAGGCCTCTACTTTGTCATAAGCCACCAGTCACAGTGGTCCCTCCACCAGGGCCAGTGCATCCTCTCTAGCCAAGGTGAAAATGATTAATCCAGTTTCGTGACTGCACAAAGCCCTAGACGGAGCTGCGCCTGCTGGATCAGGACAATAAGTTGCAATCTTTTGCATAGCCAAGTGTCCCTGGAGTGTTTAAGACAGCTGGTGCAGTCCGAAGGGTAGTGCTGCTAACTGTTTGACTGTCTGTTTGCTGGAGGCAGCTCCATCACCAAGAGAGACTCCAACAGCTTCTAATTACAGTTCAACCGACATCTACAGGGTCTTAACATAAATGTAAAGCACTTCGTAATAGTACCTTCATGGTTCACTTCACTGAACCCGAGGTTGTTCCCAGAGAGGTTTAACAGGAAAGTGAAAACCACCCAGGAAGGGAGTGGAAGCATCCCATGGTCTGGTAAGCTGCGTGTCTCAAAATCAAAAACCTAGCCAACTTAACAAGGAAGCTCTGTGTCTCAATAACTAATCCACCAAGTCAACAAGAAAGAAACTATCACGCCAGGCGGTGGTGGCACTCGGGAGGCAGAGACAGATGGATCGTTGTGAGTTCGAGGCCAGCCTTGTCTACAAAGCGAGTCCAGGTCAGCCAAGGCTACACAGAGAAAAACCTGTCTCGAAAAACGAAAGAAAGAAAAGAAAGACGGACGGACGAAAGAAACAAACTATGAGCCGGCAGTGGTGGCTTACGCCTTTAACTCCAGCATTGAGGGAGGCAGAGACAGGCGGATCGTGTGAGTTCAAGCCTAGATTGGTCTCCAAAGCGAGTCCTCGACAGCCAAGGCTACATGGAGAAACCCTGTTTCGAAAACCAACCAACAAACAAACCAAAAACGAAATAAACTATCTCAAAAACTAAGCAACAAACCAAAAAACTTCCAGTGCTCAGCATAACAACCTATGGCCACCCCACTCCACCGTCTCTGCAGAGCGGCGCCTCTGTCGGCCGGAAGCTTCCGGGCTCTGGTGTGCCGCACATCGGAAGTGTCCGGGCGGCTGGACCGCCGCGCCTGCTCATAGTGTTCCGCGAGACGCGGCGCGTTGGATTGTGGGGTGGCGCTGCGCCGTAGGCTTCCGTCCGGGCGGCAGCGACTGGCTTTGGGGGAGAACTTGGTGGCCTGCCTTCCGCGTCCGTGCTCTTTTCTGCGCCTCCGTCGTGTCGCCCGCAGGCCGCCGCCAGCATGTCGGGCGTACGAGCCGTGCGCATCAGCATCGAGTCAGCCTGCGAAAAGCAGGTGCAGGAGGTGGGCCTTGATGGCACCGAGACGTACCTGCAGCCGCTGTCCATGTCGCAGAACCTGGCGCGCCTGGCGCAGCGCATCGACTTCAGCCAGGGCTCGGGCTCCGAGGAAGAAGAGGCGGCGGGGCCCGACGGCGACGCGCAGGACTGGCCGGGCACCGGGGCCGAGCAGGACGACGAAGAAGGTAAGGCTTCGCCCTCGTTGCTGTTCCCTGCCCCTAGGGTTAAGGTGCGTTTGGTGGTGAAGTTCAAAAAGAGATTTGAGCGCCCACCTAAGGTATAGGGACAGCTTTGGCCTGTAGAAATTAGACTGATAATTTGTTTTGCCATAGAAGGAGTACTATATTAAATGGCAACAGTTCAAGATAGGATGGTGAAGCCAGGCGCGGTGGCCCACGCCTGTAATCCCAGTACTCAGGAGGGAACTCCGTGAGTAGGAAGCCAGCCTAGTTCACAAAGTGAGTCCAGGACAACCAAGGCTACACAGAGAAACCCTGTCTTGAAGAAGAGGAAGAAGAAAAAAAAAATGATGAGACAGAAAGAGGGGGCAGTTTGGAAGAAAACTCATTTCTCTTTTTCATACTTTTAAACCTCTAAATGGGCTTTCTAATGTTTCTGGTTTTCCTTTCTATTTTTTTCAGGGTTAGTAAAATTCCAACCTTCTCTGTGGCCCTGGGACTCAGTGAGGAACAACTTGCGAAGTGCCCTCACAGAGATGTGTGTTCTCTATGACGTCCTCAGTATTGTCAGGGACAAGAAGTTCATGACCCTGGACCCAGTCTCTCAGGATGCGCTTCCTCCCAAACAGGTACATGTGGCCTTTAACCAAACAGCTTTCTTTTTGTTTTTGTTTTTTGTTTGTTTGTTTGTTTTTTTTTTTCAAGACAGGGTTTCTCTGTGTTGCCTTGGCTGTCCTGGACTCGCTTTGTAGACCAGGCTGGCCTCGAACTCACAGCCATCCGCCTGCCTCTGCCTCCCGAGTGCTGGGATTAAAGGCGTGCGCCACCACGCCCGGCCCCAAACAGCTTTCTTTAAGTCCCAGGACTAGTGTTCAGTCGTGTGCATTTTGCTCCCTTTTGCTTTCTTGAAAACTTCAAGCCAGGAGCTAGAGCAATCACTCAGTGATTGAGAACATAGACTGTTGCAGAGGACCCGAGTTCAATTCTTAGCACCCACGTCAGGCAGCTCACAACTGCCTGCAGCTCCAGGCCAGGAAACCTAACACTCTCTGGCCTCTTCATATGCGCACACACACCATCATCATCATCATCATCATCATCATCATCATCATCATTATTATTACGAAAAAGAAAAATCTTGGCGCTTCACAGATGAGGAGCATCTTTGAATCAGGCTTCTTATGCAGGAAGAAGTGATTGTGGCCTCGCTCCCAGCCGAGTGCTAACCAGGCCTGACTCAGCTTAGCTAGCCTGTGGTCAGGTGAGTTGTGACATTCAGAGTAATACGGTTGTAGAAGACTCCGGCCTTCTTGTGAAACTTACACATGCAAAACATTTTGCTTTGTTTTTGTACATGCTCGTACAGTCAGAAAACTTGCACTTATTAGACTTGTCATTCGGAAGTATAGCTAAGTCAATGAAACACAAAATTGGTGGTTGTGGTATACACAGTCTGCGGTCGCTTGTCAGTGTCTTCAGTCAACAGTAACTTCAGTGAGTGTAGTTAATGCAGTGCTGCCTACTGACACCAGCCTTGATGTCAGAAGCTCATCAGTTAGCTGGCAGTGCCTTTAATTCCCACACTCAGGAGGCGGAGGCAAGCGGATCTCTGTGAGTTCAAGGCCAGCCTGGCCTACAAAGTGAGTTCCAGGACACTCAGGGCTACAGAAAAACCCTGTCTCAACCCGCCCACCCCTTCCCTCCCAAAAAAGTAAAGTATGTCAGTAGGTTGCGATAAGTTTAAAGTGTGGCCGCTAGAGGTACCTACTTGGCCACATGTCAGTTGCTGTAAGCTGGGGGCTGACATGTGCCATCCAAGGAGGCATTTGGAGTTTAATATAAAGTGTGAGTGCCACGGGAGACGCACCGAGTCAGAGGGGCTGGTGAATAAGGGCAGCACCAGGCCTAGGTTTGCCCCAACTGCTACATTGCTGACTTCTGGCTTCTGGGCCACTGTGATGGTTTTGGCTTAAGGTCTTGGTATATGTGACTTGTAGTAAATACAAAAATATCTGGTGTTTATCATAAAATTAGCCTATACTTATAATACGGCGGTATTATCCAACCCACTATCAAAATCAATAAAAGACACAGACACCTGTTGTATTTTAGAATAAGCCTCATTTTATCTGGCACTGGGCAGATAGTAACCCTTTAAGCTATCCTTGATGGCTTCCCAGCGCCCATCCCAGGCCACCTGCTCTAGGCGGTCCTGTCTGGGCTCCTCCCCAGCCACAAGCCCCCGTTACTTGCTAACGTTCTCCATCTGGGCCGATTCCCTCCGTCCACGCTGATCCCGCCGCGTGCTTCTCTCCACGCTAGCCCACTGAGACCTTCCTTCTCCCACCCGTGCAAGACCCCTCTCTCCTCCTCACCCTGCCCTGCCCAGGTGTGTGGGCATTCATTCAGCCAATCAGGGATAACTTGGAGGCAAGGTTACAATCATCATTTTGGGCTTTGTGAGTGTCTGCATGTTAAAGACAGGGAGCAGCCCTGGGGGAGGGGTGGAGATAGAAAGTAATTAGCTATCAAGTACAAGGCATCAGACCATGCTGTTACGGTTAGTTCGTCACACACCCATTTTTCTTGTACATTTACTCATTTTGTTTTTGTGTATGGATCTGCGTGTGTGCATGAGGGTGCAGAGGACAGAGGTTACTGTAGGTGTCGTCCTCAGTTATTCTCCGAATTGTTATATTTTTGAGTCCGGTTCTCTTTCTGAAGGTAAAGTTCACTAGTTGGCTAGATTGACTGGCCAGCAAGCCTCTAGAATTGTCCTTCCTCCCTGGGACTAGAATTCCAGGTGCATGAGGCTGCACTGGGTTTTTTTATGTGGGTGCTGGGAATGGAACTCAGCAGGCCCCGTGCTTGCGTGGCAAGCCCTTCGTCCAGTGGATCATTCTTCTTCCCAGTTTTTGTTTTTTAATTATGACTTTTCTTCCAAGTAAAACATTTCCTGCTTGAGAAAATAATGTGGTTTTACGGTTATCTAAAATAATTTAGAACTCAAATTTTTGATAGAAACATGCTAGCTTGTTTTTGGCAGAGTCCTCAGACACTGCAGCTGATCTCTAAGAAGAAGTCCCTTGCTGGAGCAGCTCAAATCCTCCTGAAGGGAGCCGAGAGACTGACCAAGTCAGTGACGGAGAACCAGGAAAACAAGCTCCAGCGAGACTTCAACTCTGAGCTCCTGAGGCTGCGGCAGCACTGGAAACTGAGGAAGGTTGGCGATAAGATCCTGGGTGACCTGAGCTACAGAAGCGCAGGTGCAGTTATCTCACCATAGAAGCTGCTTTGTGTGAGCAAACGGGGTACACTATGATCAGCTCTCAGCTCCCTATAGTACAGTGATATTTAATTTCATTACCCATAAGCCAAACCGTTCTTGACAGAGCCATGTGTCACACACCTTGAGTCCTAACATGCTGAAACAAGAGGGTCAAGAGTTCAAGGCGAACCTTGCCTGCATAAGACCCTATCCTGAAACTCCGAAGCCAGACCAGTCTTATCATACTAGGTAAATTTAAGAAAAACTTCAGTTGGGTGGTGGTGATGGTGGTACACGCCTTTAATCCCAGCACTTGGGAGGCAGAGGCAGGCATATATGTTTGTGAGGTTGAGGCCAGCCAGGTCTACAAAGCGAATCCAGAACAGCCAGGACTATAAGAGAAACCCTGTTTTGAAAAACAAACCAAAAAAACCAAAAAGATGAAAGAAAGAAAGGTTTAAAGATATGGGATGTTTAAGGTTCACAGACCAGTGGGAGATGCCAAGCAGTCCTGCTGGGATGCTTGAGAACAGTAATAGAGATGGACACCTTGGACCCAAGTCAGGCTGCTCGAAAGCACTGTCAGTGCCCCATCCCTGATGCGACTCCCACTTAGGTGGGTTGGTGCTTTCTGGTTTTAGACATTGTAAGTTCTTTCCCCAAAATGATTATGGACAAATAGTTCATTTTAATTTCTCTTTGGAGTGGTCCCTTGAGGTTATGGAAGAGTTAGGTGCATTCTTTAGTTGCAAGAAGGTCCTGAGTGACTTCCCTTGGCAGACAGGCACTGCACTTAACCATCCGCTTCTTAGTGGGACAGCTATTTAGACTTGGAGCTGCGCAGAGGTGCTTCACATAAAAGTAGAGGAACTGGATACAGATAGTGCTGTGGGCACTATTGCCTTGTCTGTCTGATACTGAATTCCGATCTAAGGAATGAACTCAGAGGCATGTTCATTTTATCAAAACTCCATGAGAATGCAGTGTGTGGCCTGTGGCGTCAGGTTATAGTGATGCCTTTAAGCCAGGTACAGCTCACATAGTGTTATGTTGTGCTTGTTGTCTGGTTTTATTTTGAGACAAAATCTCATTGTATGGCTTTTGTTGACCTGGAATTCACCAGTGCCTCCCTCTCAACCTGCACGTTTCCAGTAGAAAGGATTCATATTTTAGTGATGTGGGTGTAAAATGTTATACTTGATAATTTGTGTTAAATTAATATGCTGTGTTAATTATTGTAATCTTTAATACCCAATTAGGCTCTCTGTTTCCCCATCATGGCACCTTTGAAGTGATAAAGAATACAGACATTGACTTGGATAAAAAAATACCAGAAGATTACTGCCCCCTGGATGTCCAGATTCCTAGTGACTTAGAGGGGTCTGCATACATCAAGGTACTGGGTAGAGTCTTTACAAGCCATTTCTTGCAGTCACCCAGAAGCTGTTTTGCTAACATTTTTCATGTTGTCTAGGTTTCTATTCAGAAACAGGCTCCAGACATTGGTGATCTTGGCACAGTTAACCTTTTTAAGAGACCTTTGCCCAAATCCAAGCCAGGTATGTCATGGAGTCTAACCTTCATTCTGTACTTAAGAAACCTATGGTGTGAAAACAACAGGCAGTGCATCTTTTAAAAGCAAGAGTTGTCAATGTTATAAGCATTGAGGGTTAAGAGAAGGGGTGCTCAGATAGACATCCCAGGAGCATGGCTGTGGGTGTCTCAAAGAACTGCCATCTGGTTTTAGCTTTTTTTTTTTTTTTTTTTTTTTCTTCCTCCAAGACAGGGTCTCTCTGTGTGGCCCTGGCTGTCCTGGACTTGCTTTGTAGACCAGGCTGGCCTTGAACTCACAGCAGTCAGCCTGCCTTGGCCTCCCTGAGTGGCAGGATTAAAGGCGTGCACCAGCACACCTGGTTTCCCTGAAGCTGTTTACAAAGCACATCTAGCATCTTCTATAAAGATGGCTTCTGTTGACTCAGAAACAGTGCTCAAGACTTAGGGCCTGGAGGAAATGAGGCAGACACAATGCTTGTGGGTGTCAGGGTTAGTCTGGCCCTGAGAGAACATAGAAGTCACTTAGGCTGTTGTTTTTGTTTTGTTTTGTTTTGTTTTGTTTTTTTGGTTTTTTCAAGACAGGGTTTCTCTGTGTAGCCTTGGCTGTCCTGGACTCACTTTGTAGACCAGGCTGGCCTCGAACTCACAGCGATCCACCTGCCTCTGCCTCCCGAGTGCTGGGATTAAAGGCGTGCGCCGCCACGCCCGGCTCACCTAGGCTGTTGTAAAGTACAAGTGACATCGCTTATAAGGATGGGTTTAATGGACTTAAAAGCAGTGCTCAAGATTTAGAGGAAAAGGGTTTGGGATAAACAAAACATAATATTCTGGAGCACATGGGTGAAGCCTAGCTCTCCAGGTAGCACAGGATCACCAGGTTGTAAACGACAGCCTTTCCTAGCCTTCGGGAGGAAGACCGGTAAACATCTTCCTTTGAAGAGATAAGCATGCATGTTTAACTTTTCCTGGATTTTTCTAATACTTATCTGTGTGCACAAGGACCTCTTGCCTCTACAGTGTAGACACTGATTGGTTGCCTGTCTTCCTATAAATAACCTCATGCTCATGTGAGCGACCATAATACACACACACACACAGCACACACACACACACACACAGAGAGCACACACCACACACACACACACACACACACACACACACACACACACACACACACACACACACACGAAGGAGGCTTTGGAAAAAGAATATGAGTAGGAAAGGGATAAGAGAGAGACCAAAATGACCAAAAGTTTGTTTGCGTCTGTGAAACTGTTGGTTTTTTTTCTTTAAGATTTATTATGTATAGTGTTTTGCCTGCCTGTACACCTGCACGCCTGTAGAGGGCACCAGATTTCATTACAGATGGTTGTCTGCTGCCACATTGTTCCTGGGAATTCAGGCCCTTTGGAAGAGCATCCAGTGCTCTTAACCTCTGAGCCATCTCTCCAGCCCTCTTGAAGAAATTTTTAAGTGCGATTTTATGTTTGAGAAGAGATTATACTAGTATTCTCTGAACCTTTGATTATTAAGTGAGGTCACTGTTTGTGCAGCTGTGTACATAATCTGGCTGGACATGAGTTTATACACATTCCTCTGTCTTTCAGGTTCCCCACACTGGCAGACAAAATTAGAAGCAGCACAAAATGTTCTTCTCTGTAAAGAAATTTTTGCACAGCTTTCTCGGGAAGCCGTTCAGATTAAGTCTCAGATCCCTCACATTGTGGTGAAAAACCAGATCATCTCTCAGCCCTTTCCAAGTAAGCACAGCCAGGCTGCTGAGACCTGCAAGCAGGACTTCATGGGTGAGGTGTGCTGGTAGAGTTCCCTCAGGAAGAGGTTGTGCTGCGCCTCATGGCAGCCAGTGAAGCCAGGGGGGCTGCCTGCTCTGTGTCCTGAGGGTGGCTTTCATGGTACATGTTAACAATGAGTGGTGCGGTGGCTGCAAACAGCAGCAGTTGCTGTCAAGTAGTATTTTTTTTTTCAAGGATACTGCCATTTCTAAATAAGATACCAAATTTTAAAAAATTTAGAGTATTTCTAATTTGTAGAAACAAAATTTTTGTTCACAAACAGTCAGGCTTAGCCCAGAAATCAGTTGTCATTAGCTGTCCACTTGTTGGTGTAGGGTTGGATACGAACAGCTCCTCCTTATACTTTTGGGAGCAGGGAAGAGAAAGCCTGGGAAAACCAGGCACTAACTTCGTGTTGTGTTTTAACTAGAAAAGCTTGTTTTTAAGAGTCTATGTTTATAAAACCAAGAACTGGGAGCTTTCCCCAGTCTTTTTCAGTGGCAACTGAGGATCAGCACCACATTACAGTTTTAGAATATTGCCCGTGAGAATTTAGCACAGTAAGTAAGGGAGGTCATTGCAGCAGAGGAGCTCACATGAGGCCTGAAGCTCCGGCTCAGGGTCTGGAGAGTACTCTGTGATTGTGCCATGTGAAGATCTTCTCCGTGTCCAGTTCTTAGCTTAGCTGCATCTGTCCTGCCTCTCTGTACACAGGCTTGCAGTTGTCCATTTCCCTCTGCCACTCCTCAGATGACAAGAAGTCCCAGAAATGTGCCACGGAGAAGCCGGGTCCAGAGGATCACCTCTATGTTCTGGAGCACAACTTGCACCTGCTGATCAGAGAGGTAACAATTGCAGTGAGGCTCTGCAGTGGGAGCACCACTGCTGCTGAGAGAGGTAACAACTGCAGTGAGGCTCTGCAGTGGGAGCACTGCTGCTGCTGAGAGAGGTAACAATTGCAGTGAGGCTCTGCAGTGGGAGCACTGCTGCTGATGAGAGAAGTGACACTGCAGTGAGGCTCTGCAGTGGGAGCACTGCTGCTGCTGAGAGAGGTAACAATTGCAGTGAGGCTCTGCAGTGGGAGCATTGCTGCTGCTGAGAGAAGTGACACTGCAGTGAGGCTCTGCAGTGGGAGCACTGCTGCTGATGAGAGGTCACAACTGTACTGAGGCTCTGCAGTGTGAGCACAGCTGAGCATGCACAAACCCCCTCTGTGAGTCTCAGTAACTTGTAGCAGTGGTGTTCCTTGCCTGCTATGAGAGAGCCTGTTGAGTGCCAGGGATTCAGAGATAATCAGCTCACGGTCCTTGCTCCCAGGGTGTCTTGTAGCGCTAGGGATGTACAGCAGGTTCTGGAGTTACAATGGGAAGCACATGCAACTGTACAGACATGTTTCTTGGGGTTCTGCCAGACAGTCTAGGACAGTTGATTAACTAATCATGAGATGAGACTAAATGAAGAATGCTTTGTAATTTAAAACTTTGAAAATAAAAATTACAGTTCAAGGGAGCCCTCCTCTTTACAGGCTTGACTAATGCCTGTTACCACTCGGTGCATTTCCCTCTGTATCGACTGAGTGCTGCTGATGGTGATTGTTGGGGGACAGAATCTCACGGTGTAGCCCTGGCTGCCCTTGAACAACTATGCAGACCAGGCTGCTGTCTGCCTCCTGAGTGCTGAAAGTAAAAGCATTGCTACTGCATCTGGCAAGAGTATTTTTATTTAATATTTTAAATATTTCCAAAAATGTGAGCCAAGCTTTGATAGAACATTTTTGTTGTGTATGTTACATAAGTGTTGGTTATTAAAAGTGGCTTTGTTTTTTGTCAGTTTCATAAGCAGACCCTGAGTTCCATCGTGATGCCTCACCCGGCGAGCGCTCCCTTTGGCCACAAGAGAATGAGACTTTCAGGTCCTCAAGCTTTTGATAAAAATGAAATTAATTCAATACAATCAACAGAGGGACTCCTAGAAAAAATAATTAAACAAGCAAAGCATATTTTTCTGCGGAGCAGGTAAGCATGAAGAGAGCTACTGTTTTTCTGTGAACGTGAGGCCTTTTCCTGTCCTCTTTGTGTTCTGTGAACATGTAAGCAGAAGGTGGCTGAGAGCAAAAGAGGATGGTGACAAACTGGGTCCTCCCCTGTGGCAGGGGGACCTGGAGGGGGAGGTGACAATCCTGTTGTCTAGCTGATTGCTCTGTTTGTAGCAATCCCTTGAACCAGTACAGACCGTTGGTTGATAGCCAGGAAAACAACTTTTCTCCTGACTTTGTGTTTTTTTTGGTAACCTATTTTTGAGGCCCTTATTCCCAGATACTGACTTTTTACTTGGGGCAAATAGCATTACAGCCATTTTTTACTGATAAGCTTGTTGAGGCTTAGACAATTTAGTCTGTTTGCTCAAGACTACACAGCTAAAGGTAACAGCTAAGGCTTCAGGCCAAGACTGTGTTAGCCCACAAGTGCCTGTCATTTTTGTTATGAGAGCGGTTATTTGTAGCCCTGGCCTTGAACTGAAGATGCACATGACTCTGGCTGCCTTTGATATTAAAATTATGTGCCGCCCCGCCCAGCTCATTGTCCATTTTCATGCACAGTGTTTGAAGAGTAGTGTTACCGGAAATCTAGAGGGGGCCCAGCAGAGCCATCTAGTTGTACCTAAAAATTGAGGTCCCCTCTTAAAATTAAGACAGACGATTTGTTAGAGTTTAAAAGGGAAACCTTAGGCAAGCTGTAAGTCTCCCAGCTGCTGGAAGATATAAGGAGAGGGGAGAAGGAAGAACAAAGGTGTGCAGCTTGAGTTGAGGCAGTGAGAGGCCAGAGCTTTAGCAAACGAGCAAGGAAGCCTGGGCGGGTGTTAGGGATCTCCTGCCAGCACCCCCGAAAGAGAGACAGAAGAAAAAGAAATAGTTACATCTTACTGAGTCAGGCCTGGGTAAAGATGGGTAGGCCTAGCTCAGATTTTGTAGTGGCTCCTGGGTACTGTACCAGGGCGAAGGAATTGTGGGAAAGAAAAGCACACGCTGTCTTAAGGTAAACCTGGCTTCTCAGGGGTGATGGACTAGCCAGTCTCTGACCTGCCCCATAGATGAACCCTCCAGGGAAGAGACAAGGGCCTGTCTCCTCCTAGAGGCAGATTCCATTCTTTACTGTGGCTTATTAGAACACTTGCTTATGGTCCCAGCAGGCCTAGACACTTGGATCCTTCAGCTTTTAGGAAATGAAATTAAGATGTTTTAGAGTGCTGTGATGCAGTGAAAGAAAGGGGCCTCAGGCTGAGAGATGGCTTTAAGTTTTGGCTTACTCACCACCAAGTCCCTTGGTACCTGTGGCCTCTAGTGTTTCCTGCTTCACTGTGAGTATCTGTAAGAGCCTAGTCTTGAGATAAATTAAGTAACTCATGCAGAAGTATCTTGGAAACAATTATTGTGTCAGTGACATACTGCTTTCCTTTGGTGACTTCAGTGGTGAACGGTGTTAATGTGAGTGTACTGTCAGTCTTAAATAGACCATAAAGTTAAATAGTCTTAGAAATATGTGACACAGAAAGAAGTATCTTTAGAACCATTGCTACCTGCACTCTGGGAGGCAGAGGCAGGCAGATTGCGGTTAGTTCAAGGTCAGCCAGTTTATACAGAGAAGCCCTGTCTCGAAAAAACAAAACAACAAAAAAGAACCATTAGTGATCTTAAACAGTAAGTGTATCTCAGAAATGGAAAAGCTTTAAAATGTATCCCCACACCTCCACACCCGTTCATAGAAATAATGGACTCGTGTGCAAAATGTGTAGTGAAGAGAACACTGTGTGTATATACTGCCATACCTGGGGGTCACTAATGGGCTGGTGAAGCTTTACACCTGTCGATGTGTCAGTGAATCTTTTTATTTTTCCCTGAAACAGGTTCATTCTGTGTAGCCCTGGTTCTCATGGAACTTGCTGTGTAGAGCAAGCTGGGACTGCAGAGGGATAGACTGTTTCAAAGCAAAATAAAAACTAACTAAATCAACCCAATTAAAAAAACAAAGCCAGTGCCCACCGAGGACCCTGGCGTGCTAGGGAGAAGAGATGACGAAGTTCTTGACCATGGGCACAGTTTTAGATGCTGGTGTACTGTGTAGTGGGTGTTGCTGATTTTCTCAATGGGTGATGTTTGGATTGTGCTCACGGCTCTAGTTTGCCTTGATTATGATTTTAATCCCTTACAATAACAGGTTTGGGTGTGCCCTGTCACTTGTTACCAAAGATCAGACGCTAACAGCTGGGAATGGTACCCATCAGAAAGCTTACTACCTTGTCTTACCTGTGGCAGTAAGCTTTCATGAGCAGGACAAGGTGGTGTGTGTGTGTGTGTGTGTGTGTGTGTGTGTGTTGCTGCAAAGCTTAGACCAGCACACTAGTGGGTATGCAAGGGCTCCCAGAACCAACTCACCTCTAGAACCTTGACCTTTCAAATGGTGATATGATCAAAAAGGAGGCAACAATAGACATTTTTTGTAAAATTGATGCATAATTTAAATCATTTTATATGTTGTTGGGGTTTTTTGTTGGTTTTTAGTTTTTTGGTTCTTGGAGACAAGGTTTCTGTGTAGCCTTGGCTGTCCTGGACTCACTTTCTAAACCAGGCTGGCCTTGAACTCACAGAGATCCTCCTGCCTCTATCTCTCTGAGTACTGCAATTTCAGGGCTGTGCTCAGCTTATATGATAATTTTTAATGTTTTAATTTTTCTTTTAAAGAACTGCTGCAACCATTGACAGCTTGGCGAGTCGCATTGAAGACCCCCAGATCCAGGCCCACTGGTCAAACATCAGCGATGTTTATGAGTCTAGTGTAAAAGTTTTAATCACATCTCAAGGCTATGAACAAATATGCAAGTAAGTGTTACAAGTAAGTCTCAGAGATAGTGTGCTTAGTGTTGCTTGTATCCATTTCCAAGGAACTCTATAAAGCCTCAGGCTTTTTGTTTGCTAGGGTGCCATGGAGTTCCTGTAACGAACGGAACTTTTACAGGTCATGGAGTCACCTGTAAAGTGATTGCAAAAACAAGTGATTTGGGGCTGGAGAGATGGCCAAGTGGTTTAAAGTGTCGCAGAGGATCATTCCCAGCACCCACATCGGGTGGCTATAGGGAATCTTTGACTCTTTTCTGACTTCCAAGAGCACCTGCTCGTATATGGCACCCACACATCTAAATGCCACAGGAAACCTCATGTTTACCTCACTTGCTAAGATGCTCACCAAGCCTGCCTCGGTTCTTGCCTAGAAGCTGTGCAAGTCTATTGTGTCAGGAGTGAGATGGCCATCCAAGCCTGCCCTCAATCTGCTCGCCTGACTTCGTGTTGTCCTTAGTCTGATTCATTAGTTGATGATTGTGCCTCTGAACCAGCTTGACCATTGTATGTCTGTGAAATGGCAGCAGCATCCCTGTCCCAGCATTCTTAGGCAGATCCTTGGGCAAGGCGTACAGCTCAGAAAGCTTGCTTGGCAAGGCCCTTGCATGCAGAACTCTGAGTTGCGTTCCCATGTTGCAACAAGAAGAGATGTGGTCTGGGTATGATCTCCAGCAGCCTACAATAAGTTGGGTGTGGTAGTACACACTTGTACTCCCAGAGCTTGGGAGGTAGGGGCAGGAAGCCTGTACCGAGGTCAAGGCCAGACTGGGTTTTACAAGACAAGGACCTGTCTTTTAAAACTTCAGTAAAGAAAGATACAAGCCAGGTGGTGGTGGTGCACACCTTTAATCCCAGCACTCGGGAGGCAGAGGCAGGTGGATTGCTGTGAGTTCGAGGCCAGCCTGGTCTACAAAGCAAGTCCAGGACAGCCAAGGCTAACACAGACCCTGTCTCAAAACAAAACAAAACAAAACAAAAAAAGTACAGCCACAGTACTCTGTTGGTCTGAGCAGTTGAGTCCTTCTAGCTGTGGTCCCAGAGCTCCAGCCCTGCCTCTCCAGGCTCTGCAAGTGCTTAGCTTCTTTATTTAAGACAGCACACTAGCCACCATGAGCAAAGCCCTATGACGTGCAAAGTCCTTGCCTTGTGAAGGATGAATGGAAGATCTGTATGCACTATCTTTTTTGTTTTTGTTTCTCTGTGAAGCCTTGGCTGTCCTTGAACTCCCTCTGTAGACCAGACTGGCCTCAAACTCAGAGATCCAGCTCCCGGCCAGTGTGCCAGATTTAATGACTAACAATAAGTGCATAAGATCAAAGACAGAAAGTGAAAGTATGTGATGTGAAGGACCTGAGGGGGTGTGCTTTACATTTATCTTCTTATTTTGGGGTTGCTGCACCTGGCACATGTGTAGAGAGCTACAGAGGGCAATCTGTAGACGTTGCTTCTCTCCTTCCACACGTGGGTACCTGGGATTGAACTCAGGTCCTCAGGCTTGGATGTAAGAGCCCTTACCTACCTTTAAGTGGCCATTATCTTTCCACTTGGGAATTGGGAGGTGCTGCTGTGTGGGTGTCCTGCTGTGACAACTCCAAGAGAAGACAGTCATCTGACTAGCCTGCTGTGGAGTCGGTGCCCGGTGCAGCCTGGGGAAGTCTGCTTTGGATCTCATTCGGTGGATGCTAAGAGAGCACCCTCCTCCCTGTAACCTAACGGTTGGTTTAGGTTGTCAGACCTGTTGCGTTTTGTCCGTGCTGTTGACATGATGTACAGTTGCGTGTGTCTGCAGGTCCATCCAGCTGCAGTTGAACATTGGTGTTGAGCAGGTGCGTGTTGTACACAGAGATGGGCGAGTGATCACACTATCTCATCAGGAGCAGGAGCTGCAGGATTTCCTTCTGTCCCAGGTGCGTCGCTCGTTATGCTTTTGGCTGGGGCTTTGTTTTTTTTCTTTGAGATAGGTCTCACTGTAGTTCAGCCTGGAATGAGTTGTGCAGCCCCGTGGTCCTCCTGCTTCTGCCCTCTGGTTGCTGGCATCGCAGGTGTGCAGCACATGCCTGGCCACACCTCAGGCCTGAGGGCCCTGGTTTGGTTAATTGCTTAAGGAACAAGTTGAGCAAGCAGTAGCAGCAGTGCTCACAGAAGAGGAAACCATTTTTCTCTATCACTTATTTCCAGTACATGCCTTTAGCTCACAATCTGGTTTTATTTTCACTCACTTAATTGAAGTGAAGATCAGTTCTGAAGCCAACAGTGCTTCTGTTTGTCACAATTGTCAGGTGCAGACCCCGGCCAGGATTGGGGCAGTATTAACCCAAGGAAACCAGAGAGGGGAAGTTAGATGCAGCGCACAGCAGCCATTATCCATAGTAACAGATGCAGTGCTTTATTTAGTCTTTGGCCCTGGAGAGCATTGCTCATGTGAAAGGACAGGATGGAAACACTGCATTCTAGCCCCTGTTCCTCAGACTGCTTTGTGACACTGCAGTGCAAGAAGAGCAGTGGTTTGCCACCTTAGAGTTGGGATTGTCTAATAAAGTGATGAATTGTGGCAGAAAAGGGAGGGGTTTTTATGCTAATGTAAAATAATGATTATCACACAAATTAAGAAAAAATATGCTAATGCTTTCCTCCAGGTGCGGTACTCTCATAGAGGATTTGCCTCTTTGATGCCAGGTAATCAGGTGCATCTGTGAGGGGTGCAGCTCACGTAGCCGCTGCCAGTTACAGCCTAAGTGGGTTTGGTTAGCTGACATGTGCACAAAGATGTGTTCCAGTGTCGCAGAGAGAATGGCATGTCTAGTGACCAAGGTCTGCACATGGACCGGGCCAGACAAGGCAGGGAGTGGTAGTACTGCTGCCCTGGTCCTGCTGGTGGCAGAGTGCATTCCACCAGTGAGAGAATGAAGAAGAGTGGGCTGCTGTTTCCTGAGAGTCAGCTGGCCATGTGGGTGTGGGAGACCAGCAGTCATTGAGGGACAGCCTGAGACCAGGATGAGGCTGTGATGCCACATGACCAGATGAACAGCTTTTTCTCATGAGATCCAGCTGACGCAGCCATCCACACAGGAACAAGTACCAGGAGGACAAGAGCTGGGCCACTCTGTTCCTTACCATTCTGCTGGCTGCATGGGTAGCTGCCAGCTTAGATGGCTGTCATTACCTAAAGCCAGAGAACATAGGAAGCTGACGTGAAGCCTCCCCAGCACAGGGTGGGTGAGACTGTTTGAAGGGCAAATGAAAGATGCTTGTAGCACTGCAACTGATGCTGCTCCACATTCATTGATCCAGAGAGCAAACTCCACGGGGCCGCATAGGGCCTGAGTCTGCAGTGGAAAGTGGGGACCCACCTCCTCTTAGTAGTCATGTCACACAGAGTTCCTCAACAAACTTGAGTACGTCAGGTCACCAGAGCGTGCCTGTCATTCGGTCGCATCTTCTCATTCACAGATGTCGCAGCACCAGGTGCACGCAGTTCAGCAGCTTGCCAAGGTTATGGGCTGGCAGGTCCTCAGCTTCAGTAATCACGTGGGACTCGGGCCCATAGAGAGCATTGGCAATGCCTCTGCCATCACAGTGGCCTCCCCAAGTGGTGACTATGCTATTTCAGGTAATTTCCACTGCTCCAATGGGAGGTTATTCTTAAAATTCTGCTTTAATAACTAAACATGTGTTCTCTATGATAAGTTAACATGTTTACACTGCTGTTATATGATGTTATTTGTCACTCAAGACAGGATAGTATTTGTATATGTGTGTGTGTGTGTGTGTGTGTGAGAGAGAGAGAGAGAGAGAGAGGGAGAGAGGGAGAGAGGGAGAGGAGGGAAGAGTGCATGTGAGAACTTACTAAGTAAACATTCTGATCTTACACCTATGAATATTAAGTTCAAAAAGCCAGTTTAAAATCTTACCTATGTCAGTTAAAACTTCATTAAAACCAAGACTTCTTCCATTATTTTATTTTATTTTATTTTGGGGGGAGACCAGGTCTTGTGTGCAGTTTAGGCTAGCTTCAAACTCTGTAGCTCAGGCTGGTGTTGAACTTGCTTTGTGACCAGAGCAACCTCAGTGCTCCTGTGTCAGCTACTGAGGGTTTGGCTTGCAGGCATAGGTCACCACACCTGCCACATGTTGCATAATTTTTATAAGACAAATAATAATTTAGAAATATTTAGATCATCTTAGAGTGTCGGTGTGTACAGAACTTTAGCATTTGAGGTCTAACAAAATGTTTTAGCAGAAAAAGGCCCTTGCCAGCAAGCTGGATGACCCGCTTGACCCCAAGCCCCACATGGTGGTCAGATAGAACAACTGGAAGTTTTCTTCTGACTTTCACATGTGCATACACCCATGCATTCACACATACACACTTATGTGCATAAATTAATAAATAGATAGTGTTTTGGAACTGAAACACTGCCCTTGAACTTACTGTGTAGCCAGAACTGGCCTTGAGCTCCTGATGCTAAAGACTGCACCTCCCAGGAGCTGGGGTTAGAGGTGAGCCTCCCGGGAGCTGGGGTTACAGGTGAGCCTCCCGGGAGCTGGGGTTACAGGTGAGCCTCCCGGGAGCTGGGGTTACAGGTGAGCCTCCCGGGAGCTGGGGTTAGAGGTGAGCCTCCCGGGAGCTGGGGTTAGAGGTGAGCCTCCCGGGAGCTGGGGTTACAGGTGAGCCTCCCAGGAGCTGGGGTTAGAGGTGAGCCTAGCAGGGTTTTCCATCGCCTTCTAAGCTGCAAAGTGATGTTTGTTTCCCTCAATAGTTCGTAATGGACCTGAGAGTGGCAGCAAGGTGATGGTTCAGTTTCCCCGTAACCAGTGCAAAGACCTTCCGAAAAGTGATGTTTTACAAGACAGCAAGTGGAGTCATCTCCGAGGACCATTCAAGGAGGTTCAGTGGAACAAGATGGAGGGCCGGAACTTCGTTTACAAAATGGAGCTGCTTATGTCTGCCCTGAGCCCTTGTCTGCTGTGATTTTCTCCAGAACACTGACTTGCATTTTTGCAGATGAGTCACGAGCATGGGAGAGATGCCTTCCATATAAGTCCTAGTGCCGGCTCATGTGCACTGCTGCTCTGCCCCTTCACAGGAGCCCTGCTTACAGTTAAGTGTTTGCCTAGCGGCTGGAATTCTCTCACTTTATAAGTGACAAGAGCTTTGGAATGAAAAAATTTATGTACAGTTGTAGTATGCAGTATGAGATGTAAAATAGTACATTTTTTATACAGCTAACATGAAAACATTACTAACTTAAGGGCTTGACTTTTTTAAAATAAATAAAAATCCATCTTTGATGGTGACATAAACTTTGTGTTTAAAAATCTCCAAGCATTCTGTGAATTTCTTGTAACCCGTATGAGCTGTGTCTCAAATCAACCACTCCTGCTGTTTACAGTCACCTAAGAACGTTGTACAGTGCAGAGCTGCTGAGCGCACCGGGCACTTTCTCTGAAGACCTCCAAGACCACCTCACCCGCCCACAGGAGCAGGCTTCCCCAGCACCCAGGCTCTGGGGTGCGCTGGGGGTGTTTGGGATGGAAAGTGCCATTTTAGCGTCTTCTTACTCACCTGTGTCATCATGAGCAGAGCAGGGCAGGCGGAGTCTAGCGCTTGCAGCTCATTAGGCTCTTTTCCCCCTTAAAGGCCCCAAGACATGCCCCTGCTGGCTGCCCCACCCCCCTAAGAGGGCCCTCCTCCACCTCGCCCCCCCACCCCCCCACCGCCTCGCTGGCTGCTCCACCCTCCTTAGAGGCCTCACTCCCCCCCCCCCATTCACGCCCCCTTGCTGGCTGTTCCCCCTAACCCCCTAGAGGCCTCACCCCTCCCCAAGACACACCCCCTGCTCTGGATTCTTTTTGTTTCTCATTAGTCTTTGACTCCCTTGGAAGAAAGGTTATCAGATCGTGCTATTTGGGTTTTTGCTTTGTGGTTTTTTGTTTGGTTTTTGTTTGGTTTGGTTTTGGTTCTTTGAGACAGGGTTTCTCTGTGTAGCCTTGGCTGTCCTAGACTCACTTTGTAGACCAGGCTGGCCTTGAACTCACAGCGATCCGCCTGCCTCTGCCTCCCAAGTGCTGGGATTAAAGGCCTGCACCACCGCGCCCAGCTTGCTTTGTGTTTTGAGACATGATCTTTGTAGCAAAGGTTGACCTTGAACTTGTGACAGTTCTGCCTTAACCTCTGAAGTGGCGTCATTCTAGACATGCCAAGTTTGGATGTTCTTCATTATTAAGGTGTTTGGACTCCAGTGTCTTGCCTTCCTTTTCCAGAAACTAAGAAACCTACCACACTACAGTCTCTGTTTTCCCTGTTGGTGATGACTAAGTCTTTGGCTGTAAAGAAACCTCCATAAAGCTAATTGCACTACCCTTGAAATTTGTCAAGTTAAGCTTGAGATACAAAGGAGACATACAAGTGTGATGGCACATGCCCAGGACTAGGGAGCTGAAGACAGGAAGATCAAGAGTTCAGGTCAGCCTGCTCTGCATGAAACCTTGTTTCAGGGGGGAAAGTGACATAAACTGAGAAACCTGGTAGTAATGCAGTGAGTGTGCCAAGGAGACGCAGAACATAGTCCAGTCTGCTCACAGCCTCTTCTCCCTACCTTGCGGGAGGGCCCTCTGTGAGTCCCTTGGCAATTTGTCCCTTGTGACATTCTAATTGGTATCAAAACTATTGTTGAAGAATAAAACGAGGAAACTGAATTACTTAATAAGTCTACTTTGTTTAGCCAGGAAAAAGGTCCTAGAGCAGGCAAAATATGAGATTGCTGAAGGAAATATTTGCAGGCCATCTTCTCTGTCCATGCTTACCTTTCTCCAGCCCTCTGAATGACATCCTCCTCAGGCCTTGTCCTGGCCAAGACATCCTGGCAACCTCCCTATGTTTTCCTTACTGTGGTATTGCTCCATTTAAACCTGAGGTCTCGGTTCACACTCTGAGAAAACACAGGCTGACACCAGTATGTTCTACAGGGCAAGGTACACGCCACTGAAGTGTGTGGCATGGCAATCTCCTGGTCTCCACCCTCAAGAACTAGTTACAATTCTGGAAGCACACATTTCAAAAACAGTCTTCTGGCTACAGCACAACAGGTTTTGTTTTTCTAAGGTTATGAAACTGTTTTGATAGTCCCAGTGTGGTAAGCTCTGTTGTCACTTACATCTGTCTGACCCTCCACTCTATTTGACAGTTGTGTTCTATACCAAGTGGAAACTTCACCTACATCCTTTGGCTGTACTGCATGCATGCCTGGTGCACAAGGAGGCCAGACAAAGCATCCAATCCCCTGGGACTAGAGTTACAGACAGCTGTGAGCTGGAATCGAACCTAGGTCTTCAGGAAGAATGACCAGCGCTCTTAACCACTCAGGCCCAGCATTTATCTTCTTGGTGGGAGTGGACTTATTTTCAGAACTCTTTAAACATTTTTTTTAGTCCCTGAAACAACTTATTTAACACTACATTGGTAATTCTCTATAATTTAATATTGTCTTTAAAAGAAAAAAATAGGCTCAGAGGTTAAGCATACTGACTATTCCTCCGGAGGTCCTGAGTTCAATTCCCAGCAACCACATGGTGGTTCACAACCATCTATAATGTGATCTGATGCCCTCTTCTGGCCTGCAGGTGTACATGCAGCTGGAGCACTGTATACATAATAAATGAATAAATATTAAAAAAAAAAAAAAGAAAGAAAGAAAAAAACAAAACAACAGATGAATCTTTAGACTGGAGTTTAAAAACAGCAGCTTTAGAGCACGGGAAAGCCCCTTTCCAAATAGGGTGGCAGAGAGAATGAGACTGGCCCAGGACAGTGTGGTTTGCAGATGGGTTTGCCCGTGGAATCCTCTTGGGGTCCACTTCCATTTCTCTCTATTCAAGTCCCTGGGTGTGTGTGTGTGGGGGGGGGTAGTGTAGCCCAGGCTCCCACAGCACTGAGGGCCTCTGGGAGGCTTGTATCCTTGCTTCCTGTTCCCGGCAGCCCTAACCCTGCTTCTTCCTGACACGGGTAGAAACTGCCCTGGCCCAGGGTCGGCTTCCTCAGACTGCTGCTAGCACAGGGGGCACAGGGGTGGGTGTCTGCACCTGAATACAGGAAGTGTTGAGGTGCCATCTGAGCCCCCTCTAGCCTGCTGCAAGCTCTTGGCTTGGTCTTTAAGGAATGGCTTCCAAGGGACTCATTCAGATAACGCCTGTTGGATGGGACTACTATCCAGCTTCAGCTCTGCTGGGCCTGTTGACTGTCTCCTCTCCCTCCTTGAGCAGGGAAACGGGAGGATCCTGAACATTTCCCCTGAGTATCCAACCCCCCCCACCCCCTGAGCCAGACAGATGCAGCTCTGCACTATTGCATGTGGGGGAAGAAAGGGTGCTGCATCCAAGCAGCCATTAGGAAGCCATCCTCACCAAATCCCTGCACCCAGTGCTCTCTAAGAAACCTAATAAATTCATTGGTTCCTGGGTGGACTTTGGTGGAATTGCTCCTTGCTTTGTTGCTGGGGCCTGAGGAGGAGAGGTAGTCACTGTTTTCATCTCCCAGAGGAAAGGAATTTTAGCAGCAATTCCTCACCTACCCCATGGGAAGTAGAAAACATATGGGCATTGGGGACCTGAAAGGAAGGAGAAAGAAAGGAATGTTCTAGCACACTTTTACCTTTGTGTGCAGAATCTGCAGCCAAGGCCCTGCACACAGCTAGTGACCTCAGTTTCCATCATAGCTGGGATGGGTAGCTTTGATAGGCAGCCGGGGGATGAGAACCAAGAACGGAGCAAATCCTTGATGACAGAGCTCGGCAACTGGAAACTGGGAAGAAGAGCCTTTCAGGTAAACACAACTAGAGCCTCAGAGTGTGAAAGCCAAGGCCAACCGAGACCCAGCCCCCAAGCTCAGCTGATAACCTGGGTTATTAAAACAACAAAACAAAACAAAACAAAACAAAAGCCAGGTGTGGTGGCACATGCCTTCAATCCTAGCATTCTAGGCAGAAGCAGAGGCAGGCGGATCGCTGTGGGTTCGAGGCCAGCCTGGTCTACAAATCGAGTCTAGGACAGCCAAGACTACACAGAGAAACCCTATCTTGAAGAAAAAAAAAAAGAAATTTTTTTGGTTGATTTTTTTTTTTACGTTTTTATTTTGTGTGTTTGTGTGTTTTGTTTCATATATATGTGTGCCCTGTGTGCATGCAGTGCCCATGGAGGCCAGAAGAGGGCATTAGATCCGCTGGAACTGGAGTTACAGAAGATTTAAGCCACCATGTTGGTGCTTGAAGTGAATGTGGGCCCTGTGCAGGAGCAGCAAGGGCTCTTACCTGCTGAGCCATCTCCCTAGGCCTATCTCAGGGCATTTCAACCTTTGTTATGCAATATTGCACTTTCCCAAATAGCTTTCCAGATCCTTCAAGGATTCTCACTCTGAGAGATCGAGGCTAATGCTGGCTTCTCCTGATGCCACATGAGGTAGGTGAATGCCACATGCCCCTCAGCCCAGGATCTGGAGACCAAACAGGATGAAGCCTTACAGAGTTTTTTTCCGTTGTGCCACCCATCAACTTAATGCACGTTTTCTCAAACTAACCCAAGTTTAGGTTGCTCAGTTGATTTTGAGTAAGGAAGGATGAGAAAGACGCCTTCTGTTCCCTGCACCCACAGCTGGTCCCTCGGCGCACTCAGCTGCTCCCCGGAGGTGCAGTTCACCCCAAGAGCCCCAGGTCTGCTCATGTTGTCTCCACAGCAGCATTTATGGGATGTAAAACAAGCAGGTGGAGGACGCCGCAGTTTGCAGACCAGGCAGGAGCACAAAGGAACAGACAGCATGTCCCAGTGCCAGCTGCACATCAGGCTCTCTGTGGACACTCTGGCCCCAGAGATGGGGACTCCAATAGGCCAGTGTGTGGCCGTAGCCCCGGATTGCATGTGGCAGCTGTGTTGTATGTGCCTGCCTGTGTCAAGGGTCAGCATGGCCCTGAAGCTCCAACCAAGGACAGCTCCTGGTTGAAAGTCTTAGTTAAGCTTTTCCTTGGCCTTACATGCAAGTCCGAGAACTGGCTTATAGAAGGAAGCCATCACCTTCAGCTCCACACAGTTTGCTCATCTTCCAGAAGCTGATTCACCAGCTTCTGAGTGGCTGCAGCAAGGACTGGCTCAGTTGGTTCCTTCTATTGGAAAATACTGTTCTTCTCTTGAGGTAGCAATGTAATCGGGCAGAGTCTTGGCTAACACTCGACACCTTTCATCTCAATCTCCTCAGTGGTGCTTTCTGCAAAGCAAAAGACAAGTCAAGGGCTTGGGGAGGTGGCTCGCTTGGTTACACGCACAATCATAAAGACCCGAGTCCAGAGCCCGAGAACCCATGTAAAAATTACAGGGAGCATATCTGAAATCCCAGTGTTCAAGGCATGGGTGGAGACAGGCAGATTTCAGGGATGATTGGCAGCTAGTCTAGCAAATCAGTGATCTCCAGGTCAGAGAGAAATTCTGCCTTAAAAATAAGGGGTGGGGTGTGCTTGAGGTGGACACCTACTATTGACCTCTGGCGCGCGCGCGCGCGCGCGCGCACACACACACACACACACACACACACACACGAGACAACAGATTGAAAACCTGTCACACAGTGGTTTCTTGGTGTGGATGAGGTAACAGGTGCCATCCTGGCCTCAAAAAGCATGCAAGGATTACCACAGGGCCTGGGGCGTTACCTTTGAGTTTGAATCTCCTCTTCCTTTGGAGTTTGTACGCACACTGATTGCAAACCCACATGAGGCTGATTAGCACCACAGCCACAGCGGCCAGTAGAGCAAAGAAGACAGCAACGAAATGGAGGTCTTCATAGCGGATCTCTGGGGTGGGACAGGAGGGAAGGCAAGGTCTCTCTTAATACCACAAAGTCGCCCACCTGCGTCTGTAGCTTGAGGAGCCCTGGGGCTCTCTTACCAGACACACGTAGCACGATGGTACCAAACTGGCTGCTCCCCGGGTGCTCTGTGACAGTGATGACGTAGCAGCCAGCATCCCTCACGCCCACACTGAAAAGCTGGATGGAGCCATTGTCAAAGGTGCAGACTCTGTCTCTATGGCTGTGGGAGACATTGGCTGGGGTCCCTGGTTTCCACTCCACGATCCTCTGCACACCCCAGTTAGATGTGTACTTCCACTCAATAGTGGGCACCCCATGGCAGGAATAGTCCACTGATAGCAGGATATCTTCTTGGACAGTGGCGTTGATGGCTGACTGTGGAATGTACAGTGACACGCCCTGACCTGTCGGACACACATAGGAACCTACTTGAGTCAACATACTCATCAGTGTCTTTATGAGCATTTACTGAGCACCTGTTACATGCCAGGTGAGGAGACACAGAGACCCCTCCAGCTCTGCTCTGTATTCAGCAAGTGGTGGAATACTGGAGACCAATAAAACAACAACAACAACAAAAAAGCCTGCGCACTGACAACAATAAGCAAGGATAACAGTGAGCAGTGGAGGGGGACACACACAACTTGGGAAGACTTCCCCAAGGAAATGGCATTTGAGCTCAGACATAATGGGAAAGCCCCTGTGAAGGAAAGTATGAGGTAGACATTCTTGGCAGAGGCGACAAGAGATCTGATGTCCATGTCCTGGAGGGCGAGCAGGGTGTGTTTGAGGGTGGACAGCAACAAAAGGCAAGAAACACTGGGCAGAGCTTGGCATGAAAAAGCTGGAGCACTGGGCAGGAATCCGTACTGGCAGTATTCGGAACTCAGGGGGCATAGGAACTACAGAGTGCCTTAAGCCCAACAGTGGTGCTAATATCTGCTATGGTCACCAGCCTGGGGGCTGCACAGGGGGGTTGGTGGGTTGGGTGTGGGTGGGTGGGGCAGATAAGAGTGGAAATGAGAGGCCACCAGGTGGTTATTGTGTGTGTGAGAGAGAGAGAGAGAGAGAGAGAGAGAGAGAGAGAGAGAGAGAGAGAGAGGGAGGGAGAGAGAGAAGGGGACAGAGAAGGGTGACGGAGGACATGTGTTAGGAAGGACTTGGAACTGTGCATAACGATGTGGCTTGGGGGATGGATAGGCAGAGATTTCTGCTGAGTGTGTAAGGGAGTAGCAATGCCTAGGCCGCGTACACGTGTGCTTCACAAGCACTAAAGCGGAACGGTGCTGCACAGAGCACACCATGCACCAGGGCCATGCTGTTGAAGCCTCCCATGATCCACTGCCAGTTAATCAGTGCTTATGCCTCGGGCTCGTCATGATTACAAAGTCTGCCCAGGGTCCCCCTGCAGGGCTGAAGTTTACACATGGGCAGCTGACTTCAAAGCACAAGCGTTTACATCTAGGCTCAAGTATAAGGCCAGTGGCTGGCGGTGGAGGGGACAGAATGTGACAGGTGCCTCCCACATACAGGGAGGCTAATGATGGGAGAGTGACTGGGGCGGGGTGCAAGCCTGGCAGCCAAGCCTGGTGTGCTGCCGAGTTTTATGTCGACTTGACACAGGCCAGAGTCATTTAGGACGAGGGAATCGCAGTTGAGGAAATCCCCACCCCCATCAGATTAGACTGTGGGCAAGCCTGTGGTGCATTTTCTGGATTGATGATTGATGTGGGAGAGCCCAGATAGATCACTGTGGGTGGTGTCACCTCTGGAAATGGTTCTGGAGTGTACGAGAAAGCAGGCCGAGCAAGCTCCTCCTACGTGGCCTCTGCTTCGGCTCCTGCCTCCAGGTTCCTGCCTCCAGGTTCCTGCCTCCTGGTTCCTGCCTTGATCTCCTGACCTGACTTCCTTCAAAGATGGACTGTGATGGGGAACTGTGGGCGAAATAAACTCTTTCCTTCCTAAATCACTTATCACCATAGTGGTTTATGCCAGCAATAGAAAGGCTAACTAAGACACTTAGTTTCCACCTTTATTTCCTGATTACCTAACATCCTCGGCTGCCCAGCTGCCCTGGATACATGTTGCTGGTTGTAGGTAACCCTGTGGGTAAAGTTTGCAGACACTTTCTTTTGTTCTCTACCACTGATAACAGGATCCCACTTGTACCCATTTCCTCAGGCCTGGCAGGTAACTAAAACAATGCAATGGATTTCATGTTTTAAAAAAAGGGGGTATGGGGGGTGTAGTACGGTTACAGAGATAGCTCAGTGGGTTAAGGGACTTCTCACAAAGCCTGATGGCCTGAGTCCTGTCCCTGAGACCCACATGGTAAGAGAGAACTGATGCTTTCGAGTTGTCCATTGAGCTCCACGCAGTCCCCATGGTATGTGCATGCATTTGTACCTTTCTCCACACAAAATAAGTAAATAAACAGAGCAAAACATCTTAAAGTAGTAATAATGACTTTCTAGAGTAATTCTGCCACGAAACAGGAGCGCGTTCACTTTCTCCCTCTAATACTATTATGCAATTTGCTTTCTGCCTCCGCTTCCTGTTACTCAGCTCCTAAGACTGTGGACTCCCCCAGAGCCATGGAAGTGACACAAAGCCTCTTTATCTTCACATGACACAACTGGTGCCTGGCGATCCCTAGAGTTTCAGAAACGGGACCGGTCACCAGGAAGACAGGGGGTGACGGGAATGCTGGACCATCACGTCCCACTTCCAGCCTCCAGGGAGGGGACAGGGGCTGAGAGGTGGTAAAGCTACTCCCTAGTGGTCTGTGATCAGTCATCCATGACCACGTGCAGAAGCATTTGCAGAGCCCTGAGGACAGTGTTCTGAGAGTTCTGGAGAGCCAAACACAGGTGGCCACAGGGCAGCTCACATAGAAAGGGTAAAAAGTTCTGAAGGCCCCCCTCCCCCAACACCTGCAGCCTGGGTAAGTGCCCTGTGATTGGGTAGATGTAAAGAAAGTGTCTCCACGTGTCTTATGAATTGTTCTAGCAAACTAGTTGGGTACAAAGACTGGGCCAGGCAATCAAAGGCATGAGGCGTGACCTGGGACTTTTAAAACCCAGATTTATTTGTTTTTCTTTTGTGTGAGTCCGCCATCTGCATTTTTTGTATATGTACCACATGCATATGGTACCGTAGGGGACACAAAAGGGTGTCAGTCCTCTTGGGACTGGAGTTACAGATGTGAGCTGCTATGTGCTTGCTGACAACTGAACCTTTGCCCTCTGCAAAAGCAGCAAGTGCTCTTAACTGACGCACCATCTCTACAGCCCCAACCTATGCTTTTGATTGGCATTTGAAGAGCAGGGTGGTCTGAGGGACTGAACCATAAGAAAGTCATTACAGGCACCCCGAGACTTCACCTAAAAGCAGGTGTTCTCAGACACATGCACACCATCACCCACCCCTGAGATTGAGCTTTGGAATAACACCATTTCCTTAGCACATGTTAATTTATTTGTGTGTGTGTGTATGTGTGTGTGTGTGTGTGTGTGTGTGTGTGTGTGTGTGTGTGTGTGTGTAATGTGTGCTACAGTGCATGCATGGGGGTCAGAGGACAACTTCCGGGAGTCAGTTTTCTCCTTCTACTGCATGGGACCCCAGGATCAAACAGGTTGTCAGTATTGGTGGCCAGCACCTCTACCCACTGAGCTATCTCTCCAGCCCCATGAGCAACACTACTTCCTAATGTAGAGTGTATCATTAAAGTTCTTTAGCTGAGCCGGGTGGTGGTGGCGCACACCTTTAATCCCAGCACTTGGGAGGCAGAGGCAGGTGGATCACTGTGAGTTCCAGGCCAACCTGGTCTACAAAGAGAATCCCGGACATCCCAGGCTACACAGAGAAACCCAGTCTCGAAAAACAAAAACAAAAACAAAAAAACCCAAAAAGTTCCTTAGCTGTTCACAGAATGACCCATTGTGTTCTTATGCGGAATCCACTTGCTGCATTTGGTCCTTACACCTTGTTAGTCTTCCATAATCCAGCAAAGCTTCTCCCCCTTAGAAATGCTGTGAGGCTGCTCTTCCAGAGGCCATGAGTTCAATTCCCAGCAACCATATGGTGCCTCACCACCATCTATAATGAGACCTGGTGCCCTCTTCTGGCAGAGCACTGTATACATAATAATAAATAAATATTTTTTTAAAAAAAGAAAAGAAAAAAATGATGTGAGACCTTCACGGCAATATTTTAAAACATTTGACTCTATATTTGTTTGGAAACAATGGAAAACCACTGTAGATGTGAGGTTTTCATGTTGCATCAGTCCAGAAGACGAGCAATGGAAGTCTGTCCCATGGCTGGGGGAGCTAAGATGGGTAGAGGGCCTGGGTTGTGATTGGCATGTCATTCTTTCTCTAGAGACCACATGACCACCTTGGTAGGCAACATTGGTGCACACTGGAGGTTTTGGCATGCGCAGGTCTCTTAGCTACTTCGTAAATGGCTATAGCTGCGAACCTATGATATTTTAAATTCTATCATTCTCCTAAGTTTATTGGCTGGTACTGCTCTGTGGGGAAAAAAACCCAGAAGATATTTCTCAAGAAGATGCTCAAGCCAGATAGAAGCCAGATGCTCAAACCTCACACATGCAATGGGGTGTGCATACCCCTCCCCCATCAGCCCCAGTGCAAAAAGAAACTTATTTTTCTTTTTAAGTATTTATTATGTATACAGGATTCTTCCTGCATGTATGCCTCCAGGCCAGAAGAGGGCAGCAGATCTCATTAAAGATTGTTGTGAGCCACCATGTGGTTGCTGGGAATTGAACTCAGGACCTCTGGAAGAGTGCTCTTAACCTCTGAGCCATCTCTCCAGCCCAAGAAAGCTTCCCTGCCCCCCCCCCCCAAGATGAGCACAGTGGCGTATAATCCTAGAATCTAGGAAACTGAGGCAAAAATCATGGAAAATTTCAGGCCAGCTTGAGCTACATCATGAGTTCCAGGCCAGTCAGAGCTACATAGGGAGATCCTGTCTGAGATTCAAGAGGGATGGAGTGTTCTTCGTGTTCCTGCAGATTCAAGGATTTCTTCAAATTGACCCCACCACACTCTGTTATCATGTAAGATGTCCGACAATTTAGCTTACATTTGGCCAGGGGGAGCTTCTTTAGGGCTGTTGGATGCTCTTTAAGATGCTCTTGTTGATGGTCCAACAAGGGGATTGTTTGTTTGTTTGTGTTTGTGTTTTTCGAGACAGGGTTTCTCTGTGTAGCCTTGTCTGTCCTGGACTTGCTTTGTAGACCAGGCTGGCCTTGAACTCACATTGATCTGCCTGCCTCTGCCTCCTGAGTGCCCAGCACTTTATTGAACAGATTACATATTAACAAGGACCCTCATGTCTCAAAGCCAAAGAAGGAGAAACATGGATGCTTCTGGCACCAAGATAAGACCCACTGGTGAGGAGACCTCCGAGGGTCAGTAGTGAGATCTCTGAAATGTAGTGCTAAGGAAAGCACCCGGAGCTACTGGTCTTCTTGAATCCCATGCTGCAGACCTGGCAGTGGCCACGTGGCCAATCTTTGAGACAAAGTCTGGCCTGGCACTATGCACAGGCAGATCTCAGCCTCTCGAGGTATAAAGGCTCTTCCTGGCTAACCTCACTTCCAGTTGGGAATTAAAGAGCTCAGCTCCCAGCCTCTGGCAGGTCTACCTCGAAGCACACTGTGCTCTATTCGAGGATGCCTTTTCTAGGAAGCTGCCCTTCATCCCAAATATTGATACAAACCACAGAAGCTGTCTAGGGTTGGAACACTTCAGCTACCTAAGGACCCTCTCTATGACTGTTGACCATTCTTTCTCAGGCCAGTGTGGTGACACAGTTATCCTTTAACAAAGAACACGGGGCAGAGTTTACCGTCCTGGAATAAATAAGAAAACTGAGGTCAAATTCCCAGTCAGCCTTGGAGGGCCTGACTCCTGTGCTCCGCCCACATTGAGGTACATGGTGGCTGGTCAATCGAGGTTTGTTGAGTCAGTGAGTACGTGAGTGACAGTGAGAATAGTCTGCTTTTCCTCCCAGGAAGGCTGCTGCTTTGTGACTGTGGAGATGAAGCTTGTCTGACAGCCAGTGTGTGGGAGGGCAGGAACTGGTATTTACTTCATGTGCATACGTGTGTGTGTGTGTGTGTGTGTGTGTGTGTGTGTGTGTGTGTGTGTAAGCCTTCTGGGAGTTGATTCTCCGAATCAAACTCAGGTCATCTAGTTTGCTGCTGAAATGTCTCTCCAGCCTAGAATCTAGGCTTTTTGTGATTGGTGTACTTTATAGCTGTGTGTGTGTGTGTGTGTGTGTGTGTGTGTATGTATGTATGTATATATATATATATATATAATGTATAAATGTATTATCCTATCTATCATCTATCTACTTATGCATCTGTCTATCTAGTATCTATGCATGTATGTGTATATATGTATTTTACTGATTAGTATTTATCTATCATCTACCTGTTTATGTACTATCATCATTTATTTTTTTTAAATATTTATTTATTATATATACAGTGCTCTGCCTCCATGACAGAAGAGGGCATCAGATCACATTTATAGATGGTTGTGAGTCACTATGTGGTTGCTGGGAATTGAACTCAGGACCTCTGGAACAACAAACTGTGCTCTTAACCTCTGAGCCATCTCTCCAGCCCCACTATCATCACTTATATATCCTCTACCTACAACCTATCAGTCATCTACCTTCTGTCATCCAGCTATCTGTAACCTAATATCTATCATCATCCATATAGCTTTCAATTTATCATTTATTATCTCTGAATCTATTTATCATCTACTATCTACCATCTTTTTGCTTATCATCTCTCTCTATCTCTATCTACCTATCCTCTATTATTTATCTGTAATCTATCAACCATATCTATATACAATCATCCATTTATCATTTCTCAATTTATCTATCATATACCTAGCCATCATTTTTCTTTCTGGCTTTTCTAGACAAGGCTTCTCTGTGTAGCCTTGGCTGTCCTGGACTCGCTTTGTAGACCAGGCTGGCCTCGAACTCACATTGATCTGCCTGCCTCTGCCTCCCAAGTTCCATCATTTTTCAATCCACCTCTCTCTCTCTCTCTCTCCCTCTCTCTTTCTCTCTCTCTCTCTCCCATCTATGAATTAATTAATCAATCAATCTCACTAGCTATTCACTTGTGACCCTGGTTGGCCTTGATCTTGCAGTGATCCCTTTCCCATTTCTTCTAAGTGCTGGTATTACAGATTTGTACCAAAAGCCAAGGTTTTTCATGGAATCATTTTAGATCGTTTCTCTTATTTTTTGTTTTGCTTTTGAGGCAAAGTTTTATATTGTCCAGACTGGCCTTGAGCTCTTGAGCCTTCTGTCTATACACCCAGCTGAGAAACATGACTTTTTTTTTTCCTTTCACTTTTCGAATGAGAAGCAACAACACCCACATAGCCTGTCACCGATGAGGGTGAGCTTCCTTGCAGCTGTGCCCTGTGTGTGACAATCCTCCCACCCTCTTCTTATCTACATTTCCAGAGCCTCTGACCTCAGATACGAGAAGTCATCGCTGTAAGATTAGCGAGATAGCTGGTGACACGTTTGCGCTCTAACCTCCGAGGGCTTTCTGTGTTTGTTAGGGTTACTGACAGACTAGTGTGCTGGGAGACCACCAGCCTTTTAGCAGCCTTGAGGATTATCATTTGGAGCATTTTAGCAGCCAGCACAGGGCTGTGCACCTTGTTAGAGCCCAAGTGTACTCTGAAGATGAACGAATGACTGCATCCAGGTCCCGATCGTCAAATTGTTGATAATTTGAGGAGACCAAAATGACATCGGTTTAAAGCAGCAAAAACAAAACCAAAAACAAAACCAAAACCAAAAACAAAACCAAAAACAAAAACTCCTGTCCTGGCTGCTTTCTGCCACCCAGGCAAAGCCAGAATTTGGACGATACCTTGGTGTGAAGGCAACCAAATGCTGGCTGGTCATTTTAAGGTGCCAAGAGTCATGTTAACGGCTGACATGCTCACACAGTTTACGGGGTACCTCGTCCTACTGAGTGCTCATCTATGTCCGGTTTTGCAAAAACCAAAGTTCAGCTCACCCACCCAGCAGGAGTTCTCACCGTTTTGCTAACTCATGCGTTTGAGAAGTCACCCAAACAGTCCGGACAAAGATAGGCTTAGGTGCAGGCTGCCAGGCTGTCCCTTTCACCAAAGCTCAGGATTCATACCCCAACAAGAAAAATCATTCCAGCCGGGTGTCTTTAATCCCAGCAGTCAGGAGGCAGAAGCAAGTGGATCGCTATGAGTTCGAGGCCAGCCTGTTCTACAAAGTGAGTCCAGGACAGCCAAGGCTACACAGAGACACCCTGTCTAAAAAAAAAAAAAAAGAAAGAAAGAAAGAAAGAAAGAAAGAAAGAAAAAAAGAAAAAAAAGAAAAAAAAGAAAAGAAAGAAAAGAAAAGAAAAAAGAAAAAAAGAAAGATCATTCCGAAATAGCCTATGGATAGCATCTGTGGGCGCCAGACACAGTCCAAGGAAACCAAAGGTGAGGAGTTCAATGACTCCGGCCATTATCAGACTGGCAAAGAAAAAGAACCCTGATAACATTCTGCTGTTAGGGGTGTGTCCAGAAGTTAGACTCAAGCATTACTGTTGGCTGTAAACAGGGGGAAGGCTGCTTAGAAAGCCTATCCCAACCCCGCGCTTCTCTCCAGGCACCTCTCCGTTACCATACCTCTCTCAGCCTGTGTGGCCTTGCTTGTGTGACCACCCGACATCTCTCCCCGTTTCCACTGTGGTTTAGCCTGCTTGGTCTCTGTTGAGCCTCAGGAAGCCTGTAGAGCACCTGGCACGTGGCTGGGCATCCCTGAGCAGTGACCTTCCTTTTAGCGTGTTATGCAGCTGGCCTGCAGGTAGGGGGTACACAATGTGGGACTTGAATAAGCCTGGAGAGCTCAGGCCCCCGCGGCTAGCTCTGGTGTAGACCTCAGGTCCTAATTTGTTTCCCCTGCTGTGTCTGAAAACAGCAAGGAGCCCCGTGTTCTACATGTGAATGCACATATGCAGGCCCCTGCTCCCACCGTTGATTCCCGCAGAACCCAGAACCTTACTTTCTTGCAGGTGGCAGCCATATACAGAGGCCAGCCCAGGGAATCCCACCAGGACTCAAAGCCTTAAAAGGGAATGAGTGGGCAGAGGTAGGTTCCAGTACCAGCCTACGCTTTGCTATTGTCATGACTTTGGCCAAGTTATGGGTAATCCACTGACTAGGCCTCAACTCCTCGATGCAATGGCTATAGCCACTTCACAGGCCTGGTGTGTTAGAAAGACGCAAAGAAAAGTTGCAAATGCTACAGCCAGCCCAGGACTCCATGCTCCTGTAAGTAAAGGGTGAGTGGTGCCTACAGGAATGCCAATCGGAAGTCACTTTGCTGTGCACCTCAGGCTGCGGCAAACATACCAGGAAAAAAAAAAATCCCCATCCCCTTTTTGAGATGAGGCCTCATTATGCTGCCCCACCTGGCCTGGAACTCACAGAGATCCTCCTGCCCTCGACTGTAATTAAAGGTATACACCACCACGGCCAGAAAAATCCTCACGGTTTTTAAAACAAAGAAAAATAGGCACACTTCCGCTCCTGCTCTGATGGGGGCACTCAGCAGCCTTACAGAAGAGGTGAGCTCCAGGGCATGCCTTGCCTTATGGAAACAGGGACAGAGCTGGGAGTGAAAGTGGCTGTCAGCTGGAGCAAAAGGAGGGGGCAAAGGGGACAAGATGGCTGCTGAGGAATACAGGGGTTACCCCCAGTGCAAAAGACCCCAGTGGAGGATCTAGCTTGACCTGACTGCAACCATCTTAGTTACAACCCCGTCCTAGGCGTCAGCTCACACTGGCACACTATGGAGGCCTTACAGAAGGAACAAAGCTATTCAGTCAGCTAAGTGCACCGGTCTGCTCCCTGACCCTGAGGCTACTTCTTGACTGACATCTCAGTTTCATAGTTTGCTTTTCTTCTTTTTGTTGAGAAAGCCCTTGTATATTCCAGTTTGCCTTGGGCCTCCTTTGTCTACTCCTACTCCTGCTTTTTTGAGACAGGGTCTCATGTAGCCCAGGTTGTCCTTGAAATCACTATATAGGCTGGGCGTGGTGGTGCACGCCTTTAATCCCAGCACTCGGGAGGCAGAGGCAGGCGGATCGCTGTGAGTTCGAGGCCAGCCTGGACTACAAAGTGAGTCTAAGATAGCCAAGGCTACACAGAGAAACCCTGTCTCAAAAAACCAAAAAAAAAAAAAAAAAAAATCACTATATAGCCAAGGATGACCTTGGACCTCATATCCTCCTGGCTCTCCCACTGTAGTGCAGAAGTTAGAGTCACAGACCCCTATGCCCATTCTAGACTGTGCTAGAAGTTGAGCCCAGGGCTTTGTATATGTTGGGCAAGCACTCTACCAACTCTATATCACCAGCCAGTCTTTGTCAGGCTTAGCATGTAAACCCCCTGCCTCCCATCATCGGGTTCACGGGCCCCACTATCTACAGTCTCTGAGACTCAGTAAGAATGTGTTCTGTGAGGCAGTCCCGCCTGTTACCTTGGCCTCCCGCTACCTCCTCCCTTTGGCAGCTGGTTCTTATGTACTGCATTTTGCAGAAGTATCCAGCTGTTTTGTCTGACGGTACCCTAGTCGGGTGACTGTGCACAGAGCCCTTCACCTCTCTCTGATGTTTCCTCCTCATTTGTCATTGGGATTTTTATGGCTTGCCAGTCAACAAGTGAAAGAAGACTACTTTGCCAGGAGGAGAACTGGCCCCTACCAGAAAAAAATGAAATCCAGGGACACAGAGTTTCTTTGCCTCTCACCCAGGGCTGTTCTGATTCCATCCACAACAGTGATGTAGCATGGGTGTTACGCTCATTCTCTGTTGGATTAAAAAAAAAAAAAAAAAAAATATATATATATATATATATATATATATATATATATATATATATATATATTCCCTGACTCCACCAGAGCTATCTTGACAGTGTGGAGCGATGAGTGAGAACAGACTTCGCAAGGGCTGGTGGGAGTCAGAGGCTGCACTGAAGAGGCTCTTCCAGACTTGTGCCCTACCCTGAGGTCCACGCTTCCTGTCTGCCTGTTAATAGTTTAAATGGGGTGCCCCAGAGATATGATGGCATCCTAGCCTGTCTTTGTAGGATCTTTAGAGATTGTGTCTGTACAGAGGCAATCAAGCTAAAACGATGTCATCTGTGTGGGCTCAATTGGCCTGGACACGACTGACCTGGTGTCTTTTGGAAAAGACGGATCTAGACCCAGAGCGACATGTGATGGTAGGTGAGGGCATGGTGGTGGTATGGGCACAAGCCAAGGCACACCAGAGAACCAGACATTGCCAGCGGAAGCTGAGAGAGGCCTGGAGCAGAGTTCCTCGCAGTCCATCCGCCCCTCAACTTTGAGTTCCGTTCAGAACGACTTGGGTAAGCGGCCCGGCTGTGGAAGGTGGGCGGGATGCTGAGTGTCTCCGAGAGTCAAGGCCTTTGCGGGTATTTAGTTTCCCGAGGGCAAGTCGCCTTGACTCTGGAAGGTCTCAATACTGGTTCCCACTTTCTTTTCCTCCTCTGTCTCCCACGATTTCTTCCTCACCCTCAATTCCATTCACCCCAAACTCTGGGCCACTCCCCCAGTGAGCTTTATCTCCTTAACCTCAGTTGAACTCACTCCTCCCTGGTCTCAGGGTTATTCTTCCTCTCCAAGGACTGTCTCAAATGCCATCTGTCTGCCAGGCCAGGTCACAGGGGCTGCTGAACTGAACTGAACTTTAACCCTGTTCATAATCAAGAGTTGTTGCCTTCCAGATCAGGCCACACCTGCTGCAGCCTTTCTCCAGGTGCAGGTGTGGGGAGCTGACAGGAAACACCTGCTGTAACCTTGCAGACCTTCCCCCTTTCCTCTGTTACCTGGGAACCAAGGCAACCCAGCCACATGCACATACTGTAGTGAACTTATCAACCATTATGAATGGGACTGCCCCTCCCCAGCACCCGCCCCTCTGTAATGCTGACAGCTCATTTCATCCAATGGGAAACTGAAACCTCTATGGGTTTGGGACCCTGGTACACTCTGTGACATCCAATAACTCCCCCAATACACCTTCTAACCAGAGGATAATTTCTCTCCACACCTTCCTCTCAAGCCTCTACAATGTGTCTAACTCACTTATAACCAAGAAGAAAAGTTGTAACTCAAGATTGTCTCTAAAAATCTAGCCAAAGGCTGGATGATGGGGAAAGGAAAGGGGAGGAGAGGGTTCTGTTTCAGGCCTGGGCTGGAGCCTAGGGGAGCAGTCTTATTAATATGAGGTTGTCCACAGAGGGGAGCAGACAAAAAGAGCTTCACATTAGGTCCCCTCACCAGGGCTTAGTGTCCAGGGCTGTGCCCCTCTCCTTCCGTAGCACTAGGGTTTAGTCCAGCAACTTCCACCCAAGATCCAGGACCTTCCCAACATCCGTCTTCTTGACTGGGAGGGTGTTGAGCGGAAGAGGAAGTGGCTGTGGACTCATGGGGAACTGGTCTGGTGTTTGGCAGATCTGAGGATCCCTGAACCTGAGTCCCCCAGAAAATAGCATCAAGAAAGAAGCACATAGCATCGTTGCTTAATGACGACATGCATTCTGAGAGAAGAGTGATTAGAAAGTGACTTTTTCCCATGATGGATTTACTGAGCAGGGAAAGTACCACACAGGCCTGAGGGCGACAGGAGACTGACACACAGGACCACAAAGTCGAGTATAGCTAACCAATGATCTCCTCTTCTCTGGCCTAGGCCCAGGAGGCTCCCTGTGATTCCGGCAGCCCAGCCTTCTCTGATTACCTGCTTACTCAGCCTTCAAGGCTTCCTCTTTAAGAGGATCCGCCCTACTCCAAACTGAGCCCCGATCTCAGTGCCCAGTGCTAGGGACCCTCTTGGCATTAGACTTTCCCAGGAGATCCCTCAGAATCTCCAGCTCCTGATGGCCAGTCGCTGTAAGTGTTCAAGAACTTCTGAGACAAGTGACACCAAAGCAAAGGAGACTTGTTCCCTACCCTAGGCCCCGTGGGAACGTCTTTATAAGTCTGGGTGGCTGAAATCACACAATAAGCAAGATTCTAAGAAACGAAACAAAGGCAGGAGACACCTGAGTACTTCTTGGCTGGCTCTTCCCCTAGGACCAGACTGATGGACATTGTCCAGGAGAGACACGCTCTGCCTGGCTACATTTTAGCCAGAGAAGCTCAAACACAGAACCACACAGTCTAGTCCCTGCCCTTGGCAGTGCTGGTTGTACTGATCTGCGCCAGGGTTAGGCCTCTGCTTTTCTTTTGAAAAATGACTTATGTGTTTTTATTGTATTTCATGTGCACGAATGCTTTGCCTTCATGTATGTATATGCATCACACGTGTACCTGGTACCTATGGAGGAGGCCAGAAGAGACCATTAGATTTCCCTCAGACTGGAGTTGCAAGTGATTGTGAGCCTCCATGTAAGCGCTGGGAATTGAACCTCTTGGAAGAGCAGCCGGTGCTCTTAAGCACCAAGAGTCATTCTGGGCCCCTTCCCCCAAAGTTTTTTTTTTGTGTTTGTTTTTGTTGCACCCATCTTTGTAAAGCGAGTTCTAATGGACAACATGGTTTGGGAAGCACTGAGCTCCCTTCCTCACTGTCCTTGCCCTGTGAACTCAGGGCTTAAAGGCTGGGACTGGTACGGAGCCTCTGAGAAGTCTCTCTCTGCCATCTGGGAAGACTTCGCAGCAGGACTTCTCTGGGTCAGCAAGGGTCAGGCTTCCTCAGCAGGTGGAAAGGGTGACATTCATTCTTAATTGGCTGAACATGTCGACAAGATCCCTTTCTGATCCATTTTGTCATCTCTGTGTCCCCTGCGTCCAGAGAGTTGATTGATATCTAGCAGGCTGGTGAATCAGTTAATGAGAAAGTCACTTTGAAACTCTGACCTTGTCAACTCTCTCTCTCTCTTCCTGTTTTAGCTATGCACATAAACGCAGGCATACACCACACAACTATGAACCACATTTGTGATCGTGACTCATGAAAACACACCTCCAGGTAACATCAGAGACACCCTGGTTTCTGTAAGCACCGTGTACGGTGTTCTCATCGCATTGAGATCAGCTGATGATGCAAGTCTCAGAATGTATGCCCACCTTAATGCCACGACTATGCTTTTGCCCCACAATCCTACTTTCCAGAGCATCTGTGGTTCTTGATGTGCTCCCACACATCCTCGTCCTGGCCATCAGGCTGTCATCATCTTGCTGGCCCGACATAAGAGAGAGAAGGCTGATTCTCATCTTTATTTAAGTTTGTTAGGACACATTCAATCTACACCTTCCATTTCTGGTCTCCCAGACTCATACCCATTCTACCTTAAAAAAAAAAAGACTTATTTTATCTCAGTAGTCTTGAAAGTCTGAACTCATTCTGGAGTCAACCCTCAAGTTAACTTTGAAGTCTTACTTAAAAGTCCTCTAAGGCGGATATGGTGAGATGCCAGGGACAATCCTGAAGCAAGGTTCTTTCTAGCTGTGCACTGGGAACTACACAGGTGTCATTTTCCAAAATACAATGATGTGGCTACCACTGAACAGGGCAGAAATTGTCATTTTATTAGAAAGACACTGAAGGGAAGATGGGGATGGTGGGACCCAAGCTTAGTAAGACACACTGTGAAGACTAAATAGATTCTTTGGTTGGATACTCTGCTTTTAGACACAATAAGGTGACCTGTGATGTCCTTCCAGGTGGCCTGTGTCCACTATCTGACCAGTTGACACTGAAACATTGTCCTTTCTCCTTTATACCAAGAAAGCCCTAATGACCTCTTTTATTTATTTTTATTTTTTATTTTTTATATTTTTTTCCTAATGCCCTCTTAATCAGTCTTGCTTACTTTCCTGTTGGGAAGACCATGTCTACAGTTGCATAGCTCCCTGAGTCAGTCAAGCTGGACCTAAGACACCCACATTCTTCCTTCATTTGGTCCTGGCCCCTTCAGTTCAGCTTGGCAATGTTTCTGTCGGGGTGGCAGATTAGTGCCTATGTTCACACCCACACTTATCAAGGCTGCTCACCACACCCTTGCTGTTCTCTTCTTAATACTCCTTTATTATAACTTTTCCCCCTATAGGCATGTTACAGGCAAATCTTTAAGATATGGCTTATTTGTTTGTTTAGTTATTCAACTTAAAAAAGAAAAACATGGTCTCACTATATAGTCCTACTTGGCCTAGAACTCAGGCTGCCTTGAACTCCTGAGTGCTGGGATCCAAGGCATGAATCACCACACCCAGCTCAAATCATTACTCCCTCTCAGATTTGCTATAAGTAGCCAGGAGGGACCAAGCCCCTTCTTCAACATTTTGCTTAGAAATCTCCTCAGCTAAATAACCAACTGCATCACTAGTGACTTCTACCTTCCCCAAAGTACTAACACACAAAGGCAGCTCAGCCTGGATCTCTGCTACTTCACAGGGATTCTCTCTCTATGGTCCAAGAACACTCCTGATTTCTCTGTAAGACCTCACCCGAACGTCCGTTCTAACCCATGTTTCTAGTATACTCCTCAAAACCTCCCCAGCCTCCACCCAGTACCTGTTTGCACAATGACATCTACAGCTTTAGGTGTTTATTACTGTAGCTCTCTATTTCTTGATATGGTTTCTCTAGTCTGAGCTGTTGTTAAGATTCTGCAGACTGGATGACTGAAACAACAGGCGTTTATTTCCTCTCAGCTTTGGGGGGGGGGGAAGTGTAAGATCCTGAGTATTTAATGCAGTCATATTTTATTTTACTTAAAAAGTATCTTCACGGGCTGGAGAGATGGCTCAGTGGTTAAGAGCACTGACTGCTCTTCCAGAGGTCATGAGTTCAATTCCCAGCAACCACACGGTGGCTCACGACCATCTATAATGGGATCTGATGCCCTCCTCTGGCCTGAAGATGTACATGCAGGCAGAGCACCATATACATAATAAATAAATGCATAAATAAATAAATCTTTTTGAAACAGTATTTTCACATTTATTTATTATTTATTTATGTGTGCCACGAAGTCTGTGGAAGTCACAGAACGGCCTCACATGAGTCAGTTCTCTTTTCACCTGTGGGCTCCAGGGATCAAACCCAGGTCTCCAAGACTGGGGAGAAGTGCCTTTACCCGCTGAGCCATCGCACTGGCAACAGAGTTATAGTTTAGGGAATCCCCTGTTCATGCCCTGTTCATGGCTAATTAAGTTGCTCACCGTGTTCTCACCCGCAGAGGAAGAGCTCTGATCTCTCTTTGATAAGGATGCTAATCTCACCACAGTCGTTCTAACTTCCCATGAAGGGCCTGACTCGGACTCCAAAGACATCACATCCAATGGTTCCAGCCAATGCCTTTGGAGCCCATAATTTTAGTCTATAACACTACCATTTATAGAGAAAAGGCTTCCAAGTACAGGAGTCTTGTGCTTGGGGGCAAAGTTTTAACACAGGATTTTTGGAATGAAGTGTCTTTTCTCATTTTCTTTCTTCTTCTATATTGTTATCTTTTTTTGGAACAGTGTTAGGTGCCAAGCCCCAGGTTTGCTCATGCTAGAAGAGAGCTCCGCCATGGAGCTATATCCTAGCCCTGCACTGAAGCTGGGCAGAAGCTGGGGCGGCAAAGGACGCAGAGAGCTGGTGAGAAGCAGACAGGCTCACGCACAGCTGGGGTTGGCCTCCAGCACAGACCATATCCGGGCAGGTTCACGCCCACTCATCATTTGAAAAGAAGGGCTACTGGTTAGTATGGGGCCAACACCAGGGACTGATTAGAAAGGCTGGTGCTGCCCACGGTCACCAGGTGACGCAAACTTTCACCTGTTACTTGTCGGGAACATTCTGTATTTTCTCCATCACACTGTCATAGTGGCTCCTATCCAACCGCTAGGTCCAGGTTAAGTGTGATTCCTTTAGATAGAGTGCTCTGGTTTTCCAAATCCGGAGTTGCTAAGTGTCCCAGAAGGCGGCACCTACCTCCTGCAGAGGCTACTTCAAAGGAAAAATAAATGCCCTCTGTATCTGCCATAGCCTGCTTCCTGGAGGGCGAAACAGTGTCTGGACCTCCTCATCGTCACAGACATACGTACCAAGAGCAAGAATGGTGACTGTAATCCTAGCACTTGGGAGGCAGAGGCAGGCGGATCTCTGTGAGTTCGAGGCCAGCCTAGTCTACAAAGTGAGTCCAGGACAGCCAAGGCTACACAGTGAAACCCTGTCTAAAAAAAAAAAAAAAAAAGAATGGTGACTGCCAATTTGTGCTTGGGGCTTGAAAGACAGCGAGAAAAGTCATTGCCAAGATTCCTAACTGTTGGCTTAACAACCACCTCTGCCCTGCTCCCTGGCTGTAGGAGCAACAGCTGCCCCACCCCCACCCCATGCCCACCTCCACCCCCACTCTCAGGGAGTCTTGCCAACACCAAATGCTGGTCTCTAAGAAAATCCCTAGAGGCTCAGTTTGAGCCCTCCCTTTACGACATACCGACACACTGAGTCTTTCACCTTGTTCAGGCAGCATGGCTTTCCTGTGCCTCAGTTTCAGTACTTGTAGAACGCAGAAATAAAAAGGGGGGGGGGCTCTCATTTTATAAGGCTGTTCTGAGCACTGAATGGTTTAGGAAGTTGGTAGAGGCCAAGGATCTGTGGACGGAAGGGTTTGATAAAAGGCGGGCTCTCTCAGCCCTCTCAACCCCAGTCGCCCCACTCAGGTCCCCTCTAAACCTCCGTTGACTGATCTGTAAGGTGGGAATGGTAACAATGCTAGTCCTTGAACAAGAGAGTAAAATTGCACTATAATCTATTGTGTCTATAGGTAATGGTGTGTGTGTGCTACACTCTGACGCACAGGGCTCCTAGCACTGGCTCACCTGCCCCTTCTTTGGTCTTACTCTCCAACGAACCCCAGGACCTCTTTTTCTTAGCCTTAGGCTACCTGAAAGTCGGCGGCAGGTTAAGGGTGGCCCATAGGATCCAGGAAAACCCATAGAAGATGTCTACCATCAGAAGCTAGCGGGGGGTGAGCGTCCTTAGGGTTTGCAGCCTCATTATTTCCAGAAAGAAAATAGAAATTGCTGGCCCCGGTCGGGAGCGTGTTGTCTCCAGGCCGGTTTCCTGCTCCAGTCACAGCAGCGGCCTAGGACTCTCCAGCCGCTCCCCGCCGGCCTGGAGGCGAAGTGACCCTAGCCGGTATCACCGCGGCACCGAACGGGTGGCCTCTTTCAGCGACGTGGTTCCCACCCGCCATGTCGCTCCCACCTGCGAGGTTTCTCCGGGTCAGGTACTTACTCTGCAGGCAGCGGGCGGCAGCCACCCAGAGCGCGAGCAGCCCCAGCGGGATGCCGCGGGTCCTCCTCCCGCACCACGGCGGTCTCATGAGCGAGTCGCGGGCTGTATTGGCTCCGCATGGGCCTCCGGGAGGCGACGGGGCCAACTGCTCGCCCTTGGTGTCCCGCAGCGCGCCAGCCTAGCCTCCCTTGACTCAGCTCAGCTGCTCTGCATGTCTCACCTCCTGCAGCTGCTCTGCCGGAGGCAGATGAGCGAGTTGTACTCTGGTTCAACCAGTTCCCAAGAGAGAGGGAAGAAAGGAGGAAGGGAAGAGGGAGGGAGGAGTGAGAGAAGGAAGGGCTATGAATATGGAAAGATAAGGGATAATGGGAAGGTACTCAACTCAGAGGCACTAATGGCAAATAATGAGCAATTTCCTGAGGGGCACACCCACTGTACCAATTCAAGGTTCAGAGCTGGGAGGCAGCTAGTGCTAGCTGCTGCCCAAGGACCCAAAGAGACAATCTGAGGACTTCGTGGGCAAGGGGGAGGCTTTTAGGAAAGCCAAGTTACAGCCTGGGGTGTGAGGAATGAAAGGAGACAGGAGGACACAGGCTGGCTCTGGGTAGAGTAAACTCATGCCGTCCGTCCATCCATCCATCCATCCATCCATCCATCCATCCATGAAAGGGCTCTGAAAGTTGCTTACTACACAGGATCTGACTCAGGTGGGCATTTTGGTCTCTTACAGGACAGTGGTTGAATGATGTCTGAACTGAACTAGAGATACAAGCACTGGTCCCGACTGTAATCCCAGTATTCTGGAAGCCACAAGAATGACTAGTGACTAGGTACTTTAGGAATCCTAGTATGGGGGTGGGTGGGGCCAAGAAACAACCACCAACCACTATATAGTCTGCCCATTGCTGTTAAACGAGGAACCAGGATGCTGTAGGGCTCAGAGCAACTGGCCTCTAAGAGGGATGTGATGGTGTGTAAAGATACAGGAGGTGGGGGAAACGAACAGTGGTCCAAGCTAGTTGTGCTTCTTGGCATTCTACTCTACTCTGTCAGAACTGGATTTTCTCACCTCCCTTGCAATCAGGGAACAGGGAACAGGGAAGCCTGCTCTGAGTCTCTGGGAAAGGTTTCTTTCCTGGTTAAAGGGACAAAACAGGCCACCGCTGCCTCTTGCCTGTTGTGTAGCTGTTTCCTTCAGATTGAGGCCTTCTTTCTTGACAGGAGAAAGAAGGCTCACAAAACACAAACAACTTTTTTTTTTTAATAACAAGGAAAGATTTATTTTTCCTCATAATTCTGTGGATTTCAATTCACCACTGGTGGGTCCCAAAGCCTCTAAGCCTATAGCAGGGAGGGCACACCTTGGTTGGAGTTTAGAGTACAGCAAACAAAGCGTTATGCCCTTTGCCCCCCATGAAACGGCATTGCAGCCTCTAACTTTAGCCTCATCATTGAAACCCCCAGGTCTTCCCATCTTGAGGCTAATTACAGTCAACTTCACCATGACATGAAGTTTCGAATTGTATGATAGTCCATCACTCTTACTTTCTTTTTTTCCTCTTCCTGCCCCATTCCAGTGGCCTCTCTCACTGCTCTCTCCCTCCACCCCCCTCAACATACCTGATCTCTCCTGTTCTCACCCCTGCTGCAGTCCAGGCCTGTACTCCTCCCCTGCTCCACCCCATCCACCTGAAATGTCTATTTGTTTGTTTATTTTATTTTTAATTTTTAAATAATTTATTCAGATTATGTCCACATTGTTATCCCTTCACGTGTATCCTCCTGTCCCCCCCCCTCCCTCTTTCACTCTATTCCCCTCCCCTAGACCTGTGACAGAAGGGGACCTCCTCCCCCACCATATATATGATCACAGCCTATCATCTGGACAACCTGCTTCCACTTCCTTTGAGTGCCACCAGGCCTCCCCACCAAGGGAAAGTGGTCAAATAGGGGTCACCAGAGTTCATATCAGAGTCAGTCCCTGTTCTCCCCACAACCATGGAGAATGTCCTGTCCATTGGCTAGATATGAACAGGGGGTCTAAGTTTATTGTATGCATTGTCCTTGGTTGGTACAACAGTTTGTGCAGGCCTCCCTGGGTCCAGATCCTCCAGCCTTGATGGTATTCTTGTGGGGTTCCTGGACCCTCTGGGTCCTTCCATCTCCCCATTCTTACATACCCCTCTCACCTGGAGTCCAATAGCGAGTCCCAACATCTGTCCTGATCCCCCACTGAGTGAAGACTCTCAGAGGACATTATGTTGGGCTAATATCACTAAATAAGTGAGTATGTACCATGTGTGTCTTTCTGGGTCTGGGTTATCTTACTCAGGATGATCTTTTCTAGTTCCATCCATTGGCCTGAAAATTTCAAGATTTCCTGGGTTTTAATAGCTGAGTTGTATTCCATAGTGTAAATGTACCATAGTTTCTTTATCCATTCTTTGACTGAGGGACATCTAGCTTGTTTCCAGATTTTGGCTATTACAAATAAAGCTGCTATGAACATAGTCGAGCAAATGTCTTTGTTGTGTGGTAGGGCATCTTTAGGGTATATGTCAAGAAGTGGAATAACTGGGTCTTGAGGTAGCCCTACTCCCAATTTTTTGAGAAAGTGCCAGATTGATTTCCAAAGTGGCTGTACAAGTTTGCATTCCCACCAAAGCACAGGCAATTTGTAAGATTCAGAGCACTAGGGCAGGACCAATTGCCAGGAGACAGGAGAGTGTTCCACAAAGCTGCAAGCAAGCTGTACAGGGACCACTAGTGCGGCTGGGATGGTTGCTTCTGTAGTACAGGTGCTTGGCTCACCCGTGCTCCTGACCCTTGCTAATGTAATCTTAATAAGCTCATTGCTTCAGCAACCAGGACTTGGAATTCTTTCTTTCTGCTCCACCGAAGACAGAAATAGTCTCTCCTGCAAAAGCCCCCACAGCTCTGCTGCTGCCTCGAAGACATTCCTTCTCCCTAGATCTGTGGCCCCTGGCATATTTCATGAAGTTTCAAGTGAGGACAAATCTCTAAGTAAGGACGGAAGAACAGAAAGACAGGCCGCTGGGATTGCTAAAGCTGAGGGCATGGAGATGTAGACATGAGCACCCCGTGCTTGTCACATGAGTGGTCTTGGACTAAGGATGATGCCAAGTCAGGCAATGTGATGCAATCAAGACTAAATAAAACATTTTAGGCATCAAAACCCTGAAGCTAAGATGAGACAAACTTGGCTGGGAAGCCTGGAGAGACGCAGACACAGTGTGTGCTCTGAGGTGCAGACACAGTGTGTGCTCTGAGGTTCCAACTCCGTTTTACCACCAGATAAATGTTTTGTCTGTTTGTTGGTTGTACTCTGCTTGAGTCGGATTTCTGAGGCATAACTAATGGTTGAAAGATACAGCATTTCAGTGTGTTGGGGGAATAAGTTCAGGACGTGCGTTACACAGCACAGCAGTGGCGATTGATGATGGAATGTGCTGAGTGGGTGAGAGCCCTCATGAAGCAAATGACAAGCGTGCGAGCAGCTACATTAGCTAGTTCACAGTGTGTACATCCTTTAAAACATTAGGTTGTGCATCTGTCAATTTAAAGGTGTGTGTGTGTGTGTGTGTGTGTGAGTGTGTGTGTGTGTGTGTGTGTAGGCCAAAGGTCAAGGGCAAGATCTTCTGTGGTTTCTCTCTATCTTACATTTCTGAGACAAGCTTTCTCACTGAACTGAGAGCTCACAGATTCTGCTGCACTGGGTGGCCAACACGCTCCCCCCCCCCCAGCCCCCATCTCTAGTCTCTGGGTCTCTGGTGCTGGGACCACTGATGTGTACATTGGGAAAGGGGGCGCTTCAGGGTCTTCTGGGTCTTCCTGACCGCACAGCAAGCATTTTCACTGACTGAGCCATCTCCCAGATCATCCCAATTTAGAACCCCAGCCTTACAGTTAGTGTCCAAAGTGTTCTCCTTGGGGTTGTGTTTTGAGTGTGCACTCTCCATCCAGTGGTGTTTTGCCGGGGTGGGGGTGGGGGGCGCGGGGGCGGGGGGGGGGGGTGGGAGCCACAGGGACCTAAAGGGTGTGTCCTAAAGCAGGTCCCTGGGGTCAGACACTTGCTAGTTACCTAGTCCACTTTCCTGCCTTATACTTCCTGATGGGCTGTGATGGGAACAGCATCTTCCACGCAGGATCGCTGGCAGGAATGGAGCTTTCCTGCCTTGCCTTCGCCCCCTGTGACAGACTGAACCTGAGCCCAAATAAGTCCTGGCCCACCAAGTTGTTTCTGTCAGATACTGTGGTCACAGGATAGAAGATTAATAAATATGCTTATAGACAACAATTTCATAAGGCCAAAGAGCCAACTATCTTTTATTTTTAATCTTATCAGAATTTGCATAAAGGGAGGGCCTGGAGGTAGAATGCAATGGTAGAGCCCTTGTCTGGCATCTTGCAGCCCTGAGTCTGATCTCAAGCACAGGAAACACAACACACCAAAATGCTAGAAACGATTTTTAAATTGAGAATCTCCTGACTGAAATACAGGGTCTTTCAAACGTTTCGGTTTCCTGTATCCTTTGCATTTACTTGTTAGTTCATCAAACATTTACCCAACATGCCCTGTAGCTGGCACCATCGGCACTCCAAAGATGAATGACTCATGGACCTAAGTCCCAAGGGACTCACACACTGATGTCGATTCAATGGCTCAAATTAAGAAAGGCCTCTAGGCCCATCGTCTCTTTCTGTGGAGCCCAAGGTTAAAGAAAAATGCTTGGTTTGCTCGCTGCCATTAACCTGATGTGTGGCCAGCACTAAGTGGCTGTTTGTCACACGAATGTCTGAACCAGGAAGGCTGAATGAAGCCTGAGAAACACAAGTTAGAAGAAAGAGCCTCGCTGGGCAGTCTTTAATCCCAGCACTCGGGAGGGAGAGGCAGACAGATCGTTGTGAGTTCGAGGCCAGCCTAGTCTATAAAATGAGTCCAGGACAGCCAAGGGTAACACAGAGAGACCCTGTCTCAAACAAACAAGCAAGCAAGCAAGCAAACAAACAAAAAGAAAAGAATAAAAGAAAGAGTCTCTTGAGAGAAAAAGCTGGTAGAAGTAGATGATTCAATAATGCTTTGAATTCCTCCTGTGACTGCCGCCACCTAACTCTCGGGTCATGGAGGAGTGATGTGGACCTCTGACAGGTTCAGACTGCGCGTCCAGCAAGACATTAGGAAAAAGCGTCACAGTCCAGGCCTCGCAGTCAGAGGTTCTGCAAGTCGGGTTGTCTGAGTTACTTGCCTTGTTGCTGAGACAAAACACCCGGCAAAGCAATCCAGGGAAGACTGGGTCTGTCCTGGCTCACAGTTCAGGGGTGTCATTCGGCCACTGTCAGAGCGTGGTCCAAATATGTAGTCCTGTGAGGAGATTTCTGAGTGCTCCCGAGAAAACTCCACAATACTAGAGTCTTGTGACCTGAGCTTCTTCTTCTTTTTTTTTTTGTTTTGTGTTTTTGAGACAGGGTTTCTCTGTGTGGCCTTGGCTGTCCTGGACTCACTTTGTAGACCAGGCTGGCCTCGAACTCACAGTGATCCGCCTGCCTCTGCCTCCCAAGTGCTGGGATTAAAGGCGTGTGCCACCACGCCCGGCTGACCTGAGCTTCTTAAACATAACAAAACAAAACAAAACAAAACAAAACACAGAATTGTTCTTGGCTTATGCTTGCGTGCTTCTCCTAGGTGTAGCTGATAGGAGTGAGTTTACTTCTGATTAGTCATTACAACTGGTTCTTGTTATTTGTTTCTCGGCCTCTCTGGAGAAGCATGTTTCTGCCATATGCAGTTTGCCTTCAGGATTGCATACATCGTCTGATGCTCTGAATAAAGTTGGCTAGCACACTTCAGTCCGCCACATCTAAGAGCTCCAGTCTCTGAGGTCCCACTGTCTCTAGAGCAGTAAACACACCATGCTGGTGAAAGGCATGTCGACAGAAGCATCGGCTGGTCACAAATTGTCAGGAAGCAGACAGTGAGCAGGAAGTTAGGCCAGGCTACAAAAATCTCCATGCCCACCCATAGCAGCCCACTTCCTCCAGCATCTGCTCTGCTTCTTAAAGTTTCCACACCCTTCCAGAACAGCACCACCAGCTGTGTGCCAGTCCATGAGTGGACATTTCAAATTGTGTACTCACAAACAACAACAAAGGCTCTGTAGGAATTTATGTTATATTTATATTGTATTTGTATGTGTTTGTGCATACACATACATACATGTGTATGTAAAAATAATAAAGAAAAAGGTTATAGGCCTGAGAATGGGGGTACCATGAGAGGGGTTTGGGGGAGGGTAGCTGGGAGGGACAGGGGGAAGTTACAAAGGGGGGAAGTGTTGTAATACTATTTCTTTTTAGTTTTGTTTTGTTTTCTTCGACACAAGACTTCACTGAGTAGCCCCAGCTGTCCAGGACTTACTTTGTAGACTAGGTTGGCCTTGAACTCACAGAGAGAGATACCAGAAGGACTAAAATTGGATTTCAGGGTTACCGTGGCAAAGGTTAAGAAATAGGCCTACAGGAGAGAATCTGGCCAGCTGCAGAGAAGAGCCCCACTAGAGATAGCGTTGCCTAGTGACTGACCCAAAGGGTCCCACCTGAGATAGAGTTGAAAGAGACCCAGTTTTATGGCCACATTCCTTCCTGCCCACTGGAGATGGGGTTATTAAGAAACCAGACACTTCCCTAGACAAGATAGTGAACAAAGAGAACAAAGAAAGCTAAGCCATGGATGGTCTTGGCGTCTTTTTTTTTTTTTTTTTTTTTTGGTAGCCTGTCACTTTAGGCATTAGACCTCTTTATGTTACTCAACCAATAGATGATTGCCAGGCTAGGAACCCCCTGCTTTGGGGCTCTGTGAGGGATAGGAGCCTATAAATTTACTCTCACTTCAGAGATCAAGGCTCTTTCTGGCTACTACTGTGTTGGTGACCGGTCGGAGACCAGCTCGAGTCCATTAAAGGTCCTTATGTATATTGTGTCAGTACTGAGTCCTGGTGGTCTTTTTTGGGGGGTCTCAAGATCTGGGTACAGCAAGAGATCCACCCACTTCTGCCTGCTGAGTGCTGGGATTAAAGGCTTGCGCCACCACACCTGGCTGTAATCCTATTTCAGGTAAAAGTATATTTAAAAAGAATAAAAATTAACCTAGAAAAGTAGACTGAGAGTAAAATCTGAGTACTGAGCACTGCTGCTGAGAGGTCAAGGGTCCCGGAGCTTGAAAAGCTGGCTATTTCTTCACAACCTCTAGCAGTCACTGTAGCCCTCAGGCACTGGCAATTCTTCCCAGTCAGGAAGAACAATCAGGGTTCTCAAAACCCTAGAGGCCCTTTTTCACCTTCAAGAGAATAAGCATATTGTTCCTACCATGGTCCCTCCTTGTGACAGCCTCATTTCTAATGGCAGTCCAGACGTTAAATATGTTCTGTTATTCTGAAAAGCATTTGGATACGTGTGGCCTTATCCAAGTTCTGCAAAAACTTGTCACCACATCTGGAGGTCTGTAGATGCTTCTTTTCTTTCTCTAGAAAATGTACTAGTTTCTTTCTTTCTTTCTTTTTTTCTTTTCTTTTCTTTTTTTTTTTTTTGAGGCAGGGTCTCTCTCTCTCTACACAGCTCTGGCTGTCCTGGAACTCACCATGTAAGTAAAACAGGCTGGTTTTAAGTTCAGAAAGCTGCCACTTCTGCCTCCCAAGTACTAGGATTAAAGCCACGGGCCACCGCACCTTGCCACTTGTTCCTTGGTGTCTGATGTAATGCTATGGTGACACGTGGGCGGCTGGAAGAGGAGGTGTTGCGTCCAATGCTACACTATAGAACACCCTCACGGACTTTTACTAGGGCCGGTTCCTTTAGTCCAGGCTTCCGTGTGCCATCTGGGGCTGTCTGAGTCTTTAAGATGAGCTTCTGTGGTGTCTGTATCACCCTGAGACCTCCCTCATGGAGACCAGTCTTATCGAGAGCAGGAACCGTGAGGTTTGGTTTGTTCCCTGCTTTGAGCTCTATGGTCCAAAGTGTCTAAACCACAGCCGTTTCCAGTCTCTGTGGTCAGCAGGGATTGCTGGTGTCTGCAGCCTGAGTTCCCTGGGTGGCCAACAGGTGCCGAAGGAGTGTCCATCCTGGGCTGTGTTTGAAGCAGCGGGAAGTTAGAACCAGCTTTAGGACTTGAGCACATGGCACCACTGTTGTAAATTCAGGCGACTCGCCTTTTGAGTTGAGTGTTATCAGTCCACGAGGCTGTTGTGGAATGTAAGTCCATCACTAACAGCGGCACGTAGGTGCTCCCCAGGGTTGCCTACCTGTGACAACACAGTTTTAACTAACTCAACTCCTCCGCAAGGAAGGACCACTATCACGGTGTCCCACTTACCTTATTTTCAGCCAAGCAACTGTGACTTCCCATAAGCAACCCTCCAATGGAGTCTGCTCACATTCCTTATGATAAAGGGGGTGGGGAAGGTTATTTGACCCTTGGCTGAGATCTCAGCAGGTACCGACTGCACCTCCCTGTCAGCCTCAGGCAATTCTCACAGTGGCAGGTGATGGCTAGAGTATAACCCATGGAAGGTTCTAGAAATTTACATTATTGGATTCCATTACTCATTGTGACAGTTATTCTTGGTTGTAACTCGACTACATCTGGAATTAACTAAAACTCAAAAATCAAGGACCCACCTGAGATTTGACACACCTGAGAGATTTTATTTTTGTCTTAGTTCGAAGTAGAAAGATCCACTTCTAGTCTGGATCTTCAAGGTGGGAAGGCACACCTTTACTCTAGAGCATTTGCTCTGGGAAAATCCAACCCTGGCCACATCTGGAAGCCTAAGTAAAGCACACGGAAGAAGGAAGCTTTTGCTCTTTGCCTGCTTGCTCTCTCACCTCACCAGCAAGGCTGTTTCTTCACTGGTGCTACAGCTGACTTCTTCAGGATTCCAGCATATACTTGTCAAGGAAACAGGCCAGACACACACTTTCCAGTCAGTTGACTGTGATCCTTGCTTGTGCTCCACCTCCAGAGGGCTCCTCCTGTGTGTTTCCTAAGGCCACCCCGACAGTGTAAGCAGCGCACAACCAGCCAAAGGTGCCAGTGTGTGTCAGAGAGTCAGTGTTGGAGCAGACACCAAACCTCAGGGATGGGCCAGCTGTTTTCTGATTTAGATCCTAAAGCACTCTACTGAGAAAGCCTCTTTGAAACATTCTTAGGCTGTAAACTCTGTTTAAAGTTTACAGACTGGCCATACAGTCTGAACTTACTATTTCAACCTCATGCCTCATTACCATGCACAGAGAAAAGACCAGGGCTGGAGAGATGGCTCAGCAGTTACAGAGGACCCGAGTTCATTTTCCAGCATCCACATCGGGCAGCTCTCAGCTTCCTACAACTCCAGTTCCAGGGTATGTGATGCCCTCTTTTGGCCTCTGCAGGTACTGCAAGCATGTAGTGCACATAAATCAAACAGGCACACACATACACTTAAAGATAAAAAAAAATGTGAGTATCCTTCAACAGGGAAATGATCCAGGAAATTGAAGCACACTTTTACAATGACCTTCAATAGACATTAAAGGATAAAATACATAGAAATGATTAAAAAAAGGGAGGAGGGAGAGAGAGAGAGAGAGAGAGAGAGAGAGAGAGAGAGGAAGAAACATAAAAGCAGTAAAGTGGGAGTGGGCCCAGGATAAAGGAGGAGAGAGTTAGTGACAAGAGAAAGAGGGAGAAATAAGGACAGAGCAAGAAGAGGGGTAGAGGGGCAGGAGACAGCACAGAAAAGATGCTGATGGTGATGCGAGATGAGGAAAAGAAACAGGCCAAGGAGAGGGAAGGAAGCCAGGCTATCCATGTATTAGGCAACCTTTGTGTGGCGAGGACCAGAGGGAGATGCTTTTGACAGCAGCCTTGTCTGTGTTCTTGGTGAGTTGACACTGAGAGCTTCCTTCATTAATATGAGAGGCTCCAGCCAGCCTTAATGGCCCCTGGGCTTCTGGGACGAAGGGGAGCTGGACAGCTGCCATGTTGGTGGGTGAATGCCAGGCTATGCTTGGATAAATAGTCTCTCCATTTATCTGAACGAATCCAGGTTCTGAGCCAGTCCAAGGAGATCTGGATGGTGCTGGATGATCTCAGCTCAATTGTTTGAAGCAACCAGTTGCATTCTTTGTCCCCCCCCCAACCTCTGCACCTCAGTAACAGTCAGAGGGAAGCAGCCTGTGGCCATGGTGTCATCCAGTCTTTTGCATTCTCTCCATTGGCATTAGATGTTTGTAAATATCTCTCTTCAAAAAGGTTACAGTGTGGTTAGGCAGTGACAGTCAAGTATGACACTCACAAGACTAAACTGTGCTCTTAAAGAAATAAACAGTGCATCTCTTTCAGACCTCAGGGACTCAGTGAAGATTATGTAAATGGATGAATGGATGGATGATGGATGGAAGGATGGATGATGGATGGAAGGATGGATGATGGATAGATGGATGATGGATGATGGATGGATGGATGATGGATGGATGTCTGATGGAGGATGGATGGATGGATGGATGGATGGATAGACGGATGGATGATGGATGGATGGATGGATGATGGATGGATGGATGGATGATGGATGGATGGATGGATGATGGATGGATGGATGGATGATGGATGGAAGGATAGATGGATGTCTGATGGAGGATGGATGGATGGATGGATGGATGGATAGATAGATGGATAGATGGATGGATGATGGATGGGTTGGGGTTGGTGAGTAGTAGATACAGTGAAGTTCATGTTCTGCTGCTGCAGAGGCAGAAGAAGGGTAGAGGGGCAGGAGACAGCACAGAAAAGATGCTGATGATGATAAGAGATGAGGAAAAGAGGCTAGTTAGGAATCAATTCTAATACAATTTTCTCTGATGAATGTCTGGTTATATTTCACTGCAGAGAAAAGGAAATTCTCCCCCAGAGAAATGACTCCACCTGCTGCTGGTTCCTGGAAAGTTAGTGTGACATGCCATCTGCTTTTGCTGATGATTTACACTGATGGGTTGCACTATCCCTCATATGGCCCCACCCCACCCCAGGGCAGCCAGCAGTGTCAGCTTGGGTCTTTACATTTTCAGAGGACAAAGGCAGCTAAGGCTGGGCAGGCTCCTTGTAGGACTGAATTGGGGCATTCACGCTGCATTTGGAATGTAAGAGTTCTGATGGCAGCTCCATCCCCTGTCCCTGTGGCTGTCCCCAGGTGATGGCTGGCACAAGAGGCTTTGAGGCAGTTGAAGGTTTCAGAGGGGAAAACTGATGGATGCTGGGGCTGGGAGCTAAGTCCCAAGCTCTAAGGCCCGCAGCTTCATGTCAATCATCTCCCTAATTATCTCAGCTACCTTAGGACAGGGACCTTCTTTTCAGTGCTGGGAGATTGAGCCCAGAGCCTGGAGCATGCCGGGCAAGTGGTCTGCTGCTGAGCTAGGGCTTTGTTGTTAAGGAAATAGGCTCAGACACATCAAATGCATGGTCCCCAGGCAGAGCTGCCATGGTTACCATTTTGGAGAGAGCAGAACAGGATGGCAGCTTTAGGGCTTCTCTAGCAAGCCACAGTTGCTCTGTGATGTGGTGGGAGTGGAAGTGGGAACATCTCATGACTCCAGGTTCCTGCACTCAGAGAGAAAAGAGGCCATTACCACACAGGAGTTTGCATTATTTAGAGGCCTGGATTCCCGACACAGGCTTGCTGAACAGTCTAGGGGAAAAAAAAAAGACTAATGCATTTCTAAGAACAGCTCGATGCTCCTGGGTTGGGGGAGGGAGATGGGGGCTGCAGTCAGAGTGGGTTTGGCAGTGTTGAGCTTAATGCCAATGCCTCTCAGAACTTGGGGAGGGAAAGAAGGAAGACAGAGGACGGAGAAAAGAGCGGGCATCCCAGCCATGTCCGGAGACAGGATACAGCCCCAGCCTGGCTATACCACTCTTCAGGAGACTGCTCATTTTCCACACAGTGCAGTGGGGCAGTGATGTGGGGTCCACGCTTCCCCGTTGACCCACTTGCCCATGTCTGCATACTCACTGCACGTTGGGTCAGTCAGTCAGTCAGTCCTAGAGCCCAAGTCCTACTGAGATGGTGAGTGTTACATATCAAGGTTGTGGTGTCCCACTCTCTGGTCACATATTAGTCTTGAGGTTGCTATGAATGTACTCAAGGCTGTGTTTACATTCACAATCAGTTAAAAAAAAGATTTATTTATTATGTATACAGTGTTCTGTCTGCATGCCAGAAGAGGGCACCAGATCTCACTATAGATGGTTGTGAGCCACCATGTGATTGCTGGGAATTGAACTCAGGACCTTTGGAAGAACAGTCAGGGCTCTTAACCTCTGAGCCATCTCTCCAGCCCCACAATCAGTTCTTTTTGACAAAACTTCTATAATGTAATGAGCTCCAACCAGTCATTCAAATATGTGTGCATGTGTGTGCGTGTGTGTGTGTGTGTGTGTGTGTGTGTGTGTGTGTGTTTTCTTCATCTGCCCATGGCTCTTCCAGCTTCTATACCATCTGTGCCCTGTGGAGCGGTGGCATCAGCTACACTGTGCCAGGCCCAACCAAGACTGGAAGACTTGGCCACTGACTCTGCATTACTCTACTCCTTTTGGCAAGGTTGCCCCATTGGTCTCAAGGCCCACCTGCCTTTAAAGTCTTGGCACTGGGACGTGGCCAGTGATCATGAGCACATTACAGATATATACACATACACACCAAGCTCAGGTACATCCAATACTATAAAACAATTGCTGCTAGATGTAAGGCCACAGATTAAACCCAACACAGTGACAGTGGGAGATTCCACTATTCCACTCTCACCAATAGACAGGTCATTTGGACAAAAGTGAATAGAGAAATGCTGCATTAAATGACACTATGCATCAAATAGATCCAACATATCTATAGAATATTCATCCAAAACTAAAGAATGTATGTTCTTCCCAGCAGCTCCTGGAATCATCTCAAAAACACAGCTCATGCTAGGGTGCAAAGCAAGCCTCCACAGACATCAGAATATGAAACAACTGTCCATAAAAACCTTTCATCCACTAAATTGGAAAATCTAATAGAAACTGTTAAATTTTTTAGATACATGTGACCTACCAAATGAAAAAAGAAAAGAACAAATAATTTAAAATGAACAAGGATAAAGCTGGGCATGGTGGTGCACACCTTAATCATGGCACTTGGGAGGCAGAGGCAGGTGGATCGCTGTGAGTTCAAAACCAGCCTGGTCTACAAAGTGAGTCCAGGCCAGCTAGGGCTACAAAGAGAAACCCTGTCTGGGTAAAACAAACAAACAAAAAATTAAAATAAATCAAGGATGTGGGATGAGATTGAAGCAGTAATAAAATATCTTTTAAGTAAAGAAAGTCTGGGTCTGGCTTAGTTCATACAGAATTCTGCTCAAAATTACAGAATTAACACCAACACTAATCAAATTGTTTCACTAAAGAAAAGAAGGAAGACTTCCAGACCCAGTGTTACCCTGACTCGAAAACTGGAAAAAGGCACAGAAGTGGCAATAACAAAACTACAGACCCCATGATGAACATAGATGCAAACTCTCAGTGTCAAGCCAAATTTAAGATCATGTGAAAAAGGTTGTTCTGTTGGTAGGGCCTTCTACCGCTTTGTGGGGCTCACTGGATTTTTTATTTAGTGTTTCTATGTCTCTGTGCAATTCAGTTTTCATATCCTGCACTGTTCTCATTATTTTTGTTAGCCACTTGTGTGTGTGTGTATATATATACATTTATATATATACATTTATATATGTGTGTACACACACACACACATATGTATGCAAATAGCTGAGGGAAATAATACATATTTTTCTTCCCCATTCTCCTTTCTCCTTCTTGAACTTCAGTCATTTGTCCTTGTCCTCTTTTTGTTTTATTTTTTGTTTTTCGAGACAGGGTATCTCCATGTAGCCCTGGCTGTCCTGGACTCACTTTGTAGACCAGGCTGGCCTGGAACTCACAGAGCTCCACCTGCCTATGCCTCCTTGAGTGCTGGGATTACAGGTGTGCGCCACTGCACCTGGCTGTCCTTGTCCTCTTTAAGTGCATCCAAGCTTTTACTTTTTCTTCTCTTCATAAGCTTTGAACATGGCGACGATGCTTAGAATTGTTCTTTTGAATTCTATGTTTATTTAATTTAAGCTTCTCACCTTAGAGAACATTGCCGTGGAGTAGGTGATTTGGGGGGACATCTGTCTGTGCTCATGTTGTCCACTGCAGTGTTTTTTGGCAGGCAGTATTTGCTGAAGTACTACAACCTCCTTCATTTACAGCAGACAACTCCGCTCCCAGAAGCAATAGGAATTTAATACCTTAACTTCCCAGCAGGTGGTGCTGCAAGGCTGCTAAGAGCAGGTTGTACTTATTGAGGTATGTGTGCCTTGGTGTAAAGGGGGAAGGAGGATGAGGCTGAAAAAAAAATATTATATTTGAAAAATATTTTTTCATACAATATATTCTGATTACAGTTTCCTCTCCCCCAAAGCCTCTGCCATCCTCCCCACCTCCCCACCTCCCCAAATCAACACCCTTTTCTTTTCTCATTAGAAAACAAACAGGCTTACTTAGCTGGCAAGGGTGGTTTTCCCAGGTCGAGGTTCATCCCTTGCATCCTGGTTGTACTGACCCCTGTGACTTCCCCAAACCCAGGAAACTTGACTGCATAAACTGTGGTGGTGGGGAAATAGTTTGAACAATATCCCCTGAAGAAAAGCAAAAAGATAACAAAGAGGCATCTAAAAATAATTATAATAAAATAGAATCAAACAAAACAAACAAAACAGAGTAGGACAAAACAAACAGGAAAAGAAAAGACTAAAGAAAAATCACAAAAACATGTATAGATGCAGAAGCACGCACATTTGTACACACAGAAATTCCACAAAACCACAAACTGGAAGCCATAATATTAAAGAAAAAGACCTGTAAAGTTTAAAAACAAAACAACCAAGTGTAGAGTGAGCACCATTGAGTTTGTTTTGTGTTGGCCTTCTACTGCTGGCCATGGGGCCTGCCCTTAAATGGGGTTTGTATGTCCAGGGAGACTTCATTGGCGAACATCGATATTTTTCCTTTGAGAGTTGTTCTCTACTGGAGACAGCTTCTGGGTTAGTGATCGGGGCTTGCGTCTGCTTCCCCTCTCAGCACTGGGACCCTCACTGGCTTAGACCTGTGCAAGCCCTGTGCACGCTGCAGCAGTCTCTGTGAGCTCATCGGTGTGTCTGTCCTGTTGTGTCTCGAAGGCCTTGTTTCCTTGGTGGCTGTCCACCTTCTCCTCTGCAGAGCTCCCTGATCCCTGAAGGGAGGGATTTGATAGAGACATCCCATTTAGGACAGAATGTTCCAAGGTCTCACTCTCTGCGCGTTGCCCAGCTGTGGGTCGCCATCTTTGTTCCAATCTACTGCAGAAGCAAGCGTCTCTGATGATGGCTGAGCAAGGCACCGACCTATGGCTATGGCAGAATGCCATGAGGAGTCATTATAATGCTATGCTCCCTAAGCAGAACAGTAGTATTTGGTTTCCCTTTTGGGTACATGGCCTATCTAGTCTCAGGTTCTTTGGGTATGGCTTCCGTCTCATGGAGTGAACCTTAAATTTGGCCAGATGGTAGCTTGTTACTCACACAACTTTTGTGCAAACATATATTGCAGGCAGGTCACCATCGTAGATGGAAGGGTTGGTGTTTACCTTTCTTCTCTGCATCTTCCAGTATCATGAACACCAGTCAATAGTGGTGAAGGCTTTATCTAGGTACCAGATTGACCTCTCCCTGGTCCATGAGTTAGGCAGCTGCTGTCTTCAGCAGCAGGTCCTTACCATCAGTTTGTGGAGGGCAACCAATAGCTTTGGATTGTTTGGGGGTTCTCCATAGGGCCCCCTTGGCCAACAACTTGATTACAATGTAACCCATTTCTGGCACTGGAGGTTTATTTGTTGGCTGCATATGCACATATATTTCATGTACTGATCCACTATGTGGTGACTGGCATTAGAAGTCCCAAATATTTATTGTATAACTTAGCTCTTCTAGGACACAGTTTTCATATTTTGTGCTGAATACAAGGTCCACCCTTTAATAAATTGGAGTTCATCTGAGCCCCCAAAGTCATCTTGGAGTTAAGCTCCCTTCCTCTCTGCTGTCTTTCTTGGACTATAGCATCTGTCGTGTTAGGTCTCAGAAGTATTTTCCTGTCTATCTATCTTTCCATGTGTCCCTGGTTGGCTTCTGGTTCCTTTCTCAACAAGAACTTTTGTAATCTCTCCCTCCCTCTCTCCCTCCCTCCCTCCCTCCCTCCCTCCCTCCCTCCCTCTGTCCCTCTCTGTTTCCCTCCCTCCCTCCGTCCCTCTCTCTGTCCCTCTCTGTTTCCCTCCCTCCCTCCGTCCCTCTCTCTGTCCCTCTCTGTCTCTCTCCCTCCCTCCGTCCCTCTCTCTGTCCCTCTCTGTCTCTGTCTCTGTCTGTCTGTCTGTCTGTCTGTCTGTCTCTCCTCCTCCTCAATGCCTTTCTCCTCCTCCCTCTTTCCACCCTTCTCCGACCTCACCACCCCTCCTTTGATCATTTATCTTCACAGTCGGCTTGAATGGCTTTGGAATCTCCTAGGAGAAAGGCTGGGTGTGTCTGGGAGGAATTTCCTGGCAGGGTTAACTAAGGAAGGAAGATGAACCCTGGACATGGGTGGTACCATCCCATGGATTGGAATCTTGAATCGGGTAAAAGCAAGAAAAGGGAAAAGCTGTCTGGTGCCAGTCTTCCCTGTTGTCTGCTTCCTAATCTGCTAGGACACAAGCAAGCAGCTGTTCACAGACAACTGTAAGCCTTCCCCATCATGGTGGACAGTGTGCGCCAAAACTGAGCCACAAAAGAGCCTTCTTTCCTCATCTAGCTTGTTGTCGGGCATGTTGTCACAGCTATGAGCTAAGTTCCCAAACCTCTCCCTTTCAGGAGGCAACCTGATGCCACCACACGGATAAGGTCCAGGCCTCTTGCCTTCCTAACGCCACACCTGTTAGCTGCCTGTCCCTACCTGCCCTCTCCTGCTTCTCTCCAGAGATGCTGGAAAGCGTGTTTGTATTTCAGTCACCATGACTTCAAGCCTTCCATAGTCTTTCATTTACTTGTCATTTATTCAGAGGGATTTAGCCTGTGGGAGAGAGGAACAGCTGGCTGGAGCCAGGTGGACTAAAGCCTGTGTGTTAGCACTCCTTGCTTCTGAGCATGTAGGTGGGTTCCTGCTGATGCTGAGCTCTTATGAGCATCTGTCCTGGGACAAGGGGGTCTGGATGTGACCGTGAGCTGCAGACCAACTGCTGCCTCCTTCTGCCCCGCCATGTCTTGAACAATATCGCCATGTGGCCCACTTCAGCCAGAATCACAGAAGCTACCTCAGCAGGGTAGATACAGTGGGGCACACCTGTGGTTCCAGAATAGAGGATTGAGAACTCAAAGCCAGCCTGGGTCACATAGACCTTTTCTCAAAAACAAACAAATACAAACACAAACAAACCATTCCTTTAATGTGAAGAAGCATTTCAAACAGAACAGACACGGGGCTAGGCAGCATGGTAGCTCTTTGAAAAATTAAAAAATAGAATTACTGCATGATCAAGCAATTTCACTTCTGGATATGTACCCCAAAGAATTAAAAGCAGGGCCTCAAAGACATATCAGTACATCTGTTCATTGCAGCTGAGCTCACAGCAGCCAAAAGGCAAAAGCCATCCGCGTGTTGGTAATGCTCATTGCACTTGGGAGTGCAGTGGTTCCAGCTAACGTTAAATGCTTCCATATGTCACACGCATTAAGGGACCGAGTGGCTGGGAAACGGTGGCAGGAGGGGAGAGTATAAATGCAGTCAGCAAATAATGCGTGATGCCGAGCCCATCAACTGTCACGGGGAAGGGGAGACTGCAGGGAGACTGTGGGAAAGAGGGGGGCTCTAGCCCAGCAAAGTCAGACAGCAAAGAGGACCAAGGAAAGGCTCAGAAGAGGGAGAGAGCAGATGTTGGGGTGTATGAAGGAAGCCTCAGGGTGAGAGTACTGAGGACAGAGGCCCTGGCACCCAGTGTGAAGACTACTAGGGCAGCTGAGTGCAGGGAGAGCCAGGGCTGAGCAGGGAGTACAGGAGAGCCCTGGGCTTTGGCGGGCACTGTTTAGGGGACCTAAACACCTTCCCTCTGGTGTCTGGTTGTTTAGGCTGTGAGAGTGAAGAGCTGTGAGCTGGGACTCTCAGGGGAGGCAGGGATGGGTGGAGCAGCAGGGATCGATTCTGGAGGTATTCTGGGCATAGAAATGGTAAGATGGAATCTCAGAGTCGTTTTGATTTGCATTTCTCTTATGACTACAGACACTGAGCATTTCTTTAAGTGTTTCTCACCCAATTGATATTCCTCTGTTGAGAATTCTCTGTTTAGGTCTGAGCTCCATTTCTTATTTGGGTTGTTTGGTTTGGTGGTGTTTAATTTCTTGAACTGTTTATATATTTTGGATATTAGACCTTTGTCAGACATAGGGTTTTGAAGATCTTTTCCCAGTCTGTAGGCTGTTGTTTTGTTCTGTTGACAGTGTCCTTCGCTTTACAGAAGATTGCCAGTTTCATGAGGTCCCATTTATTAATGGTTGTATAATAAAAAGAAATGGTTCATTTATTAATGGCCTGGGCTGTTGGTGTTCTGTTCAGGAAGTTGTCTTTTGTGCCAATGTGTTCCAGCCTCTTCCTACCTTTTCTTCTAACTGATTATGTGTACCATCAGAATGGCTAAGATAAAAAACTCAAGTGACAACATGCTGGTGAGGATGTGGAGAAAGAGGAACACTCCTCCATTGCTGGTGGGAATGCAAACTTGTACAACCACTTTGGATATCTGTCTGGCGTTTTCTCAGAAAACTGGGAATAGGGCTTCCTCAAGACCTAGATATTCCACTCCTCAGAAAATATCCAGAAAATGCTCCACCATACAACAGGGACATATGCTCAACCATGTTCATAGCAGCCTTATTCATAATAGCCAGAACCTGGAAACAGCCTAAGTGTCCCTCAGTTGAAGAATGGATAAAGAAATTGTGGTACATTTACACTGTGGAATACTACTTAGCTATATAAAAAAACAAGGAAAGCCAGAAATTTATGGACAAATGGAGAGAATTAGAAATGATCATACGAGTGAGTTAACCCAGAAGCAGAAAGACTCACATGGTATATACTCACTTATAATTGGGCACTAGCCCAAAAGGCATGTCCCATGAAAGTCTTCACTTACCAGGAAATTGGGATAGATGTGAGGACATCCCACTGGGACTTTATGTACGACAAATATAGGAGATGGTGAAATAGAAGGATCCAGAGGATCTTAGAAACCTACAAGAATAACATCGTGATGGGTGGATCAGGGTCCAGGGGTGTCTGCTCAAACTATTGCACTAACCAAGGACAATACAAGTAGTAAACACTGAACCTGTGCCCTGATCTAGCCAACAGTCAGGACATTCTCCACAGTTATGTGGAGAGCAGGGACTAACTCTGACATAAACTCTGGTGCCCCATATTTGATGACCTCCTCTTGGTGGGGAACCCTGGTGGCACTCAAAGAAAGAATAGGCAGGCTACCAAGATGAGACTTTCTAGCCTGTGACCAATAAAGTGGGGGAGAAGATCCCTCTCGGTCATGGACCTAGAGGAGGGTAATAGGGTGGGGTGGGAGGGAGGGAGGAACGGGTGGATACAAGTGGTGGGAGAACAACTGAGTTGTAATCGGAATAAATAAATTAATAGTAATAAAAAGAAGTGGTAAGAATGACTGGTGGCTTGGATTGAGGCGTGGCTGAGGAAAAACGAAAGGGAGTCCAGAGTGCCTAGCATGCGGACGGGTGGAACTGGCTCATAAGGGGATGAGGAAGCAAGCGAGTCTTAGTTCCCCTCCGCCCCCTTCTCTCCTCTTCCTCTCCCCCCTCCTCTCTGTTTTCTCTTCTCCTTCCTCTTCCTCTCCCTACTGTCTCTTCCCTTCTCCTTCCTCTCCTCTCTTCTTCTCCCTCTTTCCTTTCTTCCTCCTCTCATCATTTTTCCCTTACCACCTCCTCCGCCCCCTTCCCTTTCTTCTTCCCCCTCCCCTCCCCTCCTCTCCCTCTCTTCCTCCTTCCCTCTGCTCCCTCTTTTCCTTCTTCTCTTTTCCTCCCCTTCCTCCTCCTTGGAAGGCTTGGTCCCGCTGGCCCTTAGAAGTAGTAGCATCACAGAGGAACCTTCAGCCTGCGTCAGAGAGGAGCAGACAGAACAGAGAGGCCTGGGCCGGACCCTCAGAGGGGAAGGAACTGGTCCCTTTGCTACTGAGCTGTTGATGTATGTGTGGCCCCAGAAACAGTGCTCCCCGCCCCCCCCCCCCCCCGGTCCGGCCCCAGTTCTTTATTCACCTGTAAAGTGGGTGCAGTAATTTTTTTTACCTACCTCAGAGGTTGGAAGGTATAATTACTGGTTAAAGCAATGTGAGGGCAGATGAAAGGCTGGTGTAAACACAGGCCATTATTATCGTGTACGCTGTGTCCCTTTGAACAGCCTGGAGACTGTCCTTTTGACTGAGGTCACTTAATTGTGTCTCAGCTCCTTCAGCAGACAAGAATATTACAGCCTCTAGGCTGGCCACAAAGTCTTTAAACTTTGGCTATCTAAAAGTGATTTTTAACCTCTCAATCACTGGCTTTTGACAGTCCTCCCACCCCCAGCTTTTCACACAGCAAACAACCTGTTGAATCTAAGCCCTTTCAACAGGTGTGAAGAGAAGGGAGACACTTCCTCTCTACTTAATTGACTAAGCCTTTCTTTTCCTAGATTACAGAGAAAACCCAGACATCTATAGGCTAGCAAGGATATCCCCACAGGGATATAATGGGGGCACTATAGGGCTCTTGAGGCTCCTGATCCCGAGGCAGCATTCACTTGGGGTTCTCTCTCAGATGTCCCACCCTTCTGTAAAGCTTGTTCCATGAAAAGTGTGGTCTAATCCACACCCATGCTGTGGTCCAGCCCCCAACACTGAGTGCAGGCTGTGGTCCAGCACCGCCCCCCCCCCCCAAGTGCAGGCTGACTGCAGGCTGTGGTCCAGCCACCTGATCCCCCCCCCCCGCCCCCACAGTGCAGGCTGACTATAGGCTGTGGTCCAGCCACCTGATTCTCCCCCTCCCCCCCCCCCACAGTGCAGACTGACTGCAGGCTGTGGTCCAGCTACCTGATTCCCACCCACCCCCGGTCTCCCCCTCCCCACCACTGAGTGCAGGCTGTGTGTGGTCAGCCCTCTGCTTCTCCTGTGAGCATCTCAGCCTGGATGATTATTCCACCCACTTCTCCAGAAGGTTACCACTCTGCTCCACAGGACAACCCACCCTCATGAAGTTGTGAAGAGAAGCTATGAGAAACATCACAGTGACTGGCACAGAGAGCAGGCCTTCAGCACATTTCACTTCTCTCCCTCTGAGGCCCTGAGGGCCTTTGCAGAGCAGCTGGACAGACGCAGGGTCACAGGCGGGCTGAGCTCTGCTCCTGCCTCTTCTGAGGAGGGTTGAGAGCAGGCACCAGGAGGCCTCCCTCCTCTACTTGCAACTACTGGGGAGCAGAACCCAAGACTCAGGACAGCGACAAGAGGGCAGCTCCTGGTGGGGCTCTCATTCCCTCTCCTTCTTGATTCTTCTAGCCAACTGCTGTAGTATCTACCCTTGCAGATGTGGGAAACAGAGGCACAGGGGAGTGGAGTTATCTATTGAAACTGGAGTTATCTATTGAATATTTAACAGACTCGTTCCTGGGGTTTTAAGCCTGTGTTCAGAAACTCTCCCATTCTTTAGATACAAAACCTCATCACGGATTCCACTGTACTTTTATCCAGTTCAAGTCTGGAAGGGGCCGACTTCCTTCTCTTTCTTGATCAGATGCTTCTAGGAACACAGAGCTCAGTTCTGGGTTGTCCCCTGCCCCTTCTTTGGTGCTACATGTAATATAAAGCATCCTGTACTTACTTAAGTTCTGAGATTATATTACATTATATTAAGCTTCTGTCTGGCACCTACTGAAAAATAATTTAAAAAATTTAAATCCAGCAGAAACATGAACAAAAATGCTATTTTTAAATTTTATTAAAATGGTGGAAACTTCCAAATATCCGTGAAGACAGACACCAAGGCCTGCTGACTCAGCTCGGTGTGTTCCTGGATGGATGCCTCACTCCATTTGTCCCCAGTCACCCTCCTAACCTCAAACACCTCACCACTTAGGCCACTTAGCACTTAAGAATGCATGGACCAGGAGAACAAAGTTTTAGCAAAACTTATGAATTTAAATATCAGGCATAGGGCAGGCAAGATGGCTCAACAGGGAAAGGCACCCATGACACATCATGAAGAACTAAGTCTGATTCCCAGATCTCACAATGATTAAAGAAGAGAACTAACCCCGCCGAGTTGTCCCCTGACTTCCTCATGTCCCCCACCTGCACCTCTTCCCATACATACACAACGATAATAGTAAACAGGAGGCACAATAAAAATGAAAAACTTGCTGGGTGGTGGTGGTGCACACCTTTAGTCCCAGCACTGGGGAAGCAGAGGCAGGTGGATCTCCTTGAATTTGAGATCAGCCTGGTCTACAGAGCGAGTTCCAGGCAGCCAGAGCTGTTATACAGAGAGACCTTGTCTTGAAAAAAAAAAAAAAGAGAGAGAGAAAAGAAAAACTTAGGATTCAGCAAGAGCCAAAATAGGAGAGAAAAGAAAAACTTAGGATTCAGCAAGAGCCAAAATAGGAAATTGCTAGAATGCATTTACTAATCTTTCTGAAATTTAAAACATCGACATATAACCTTTAAAATAGTATGTAAATTAACAAATTTTTGTCAGGAAAAAAGATCAGAACAGCTCACTATAGTGTGAAGTTAAGCACAGGAGCTCTGCACACAGGATGCTCACTGGCTGGGTTTGATTGTGGTTCTGCTACAGTGAGCTTGACAAGGACCCGCATCCTCCTGTCTTCTTTCTGCAGATGTAAAACAGCAAGAACTGCAGCTGCCCAGAAGACTGCCCTGTTGACTAAGTGAATATTAGCAGGTGAATGAACAGCTTAGAGGAGGACCTGGCATTTGGTGTGTTAACTCTGCCAGTGTAGTAGGGGGAGGAGGAGGAGGAGGAGGAGGAGGAGGAGGAGGAGGAGGAGGAGGAGAAGAAGAAGAAGAAGAAGAAGAAGAAGAAGAAGAAGAAGAAGAAGAAGGCGGCAGCTTCCCCCTGTTGCTCCTGGTTGTTTTGTTGTGGTTTAACGAGAAGAAGTTGGAGATATCCTGACTGAGAAGCTTGGACTTCCCCAAGGAACTTGGTGACCCCAATCATAAGGAAGAGGCCTAAAG